>NC_053490.1:10781154-10866154 GCF_905171775.1 Rana temporaria
CCATTCACGAACGTACATACGCCAGTCGCAGTAAGCTACGCCGTTTACGTAAGACATACGCCGGCGTAAAGATAAACCACCAAAAAGATGCAAGGTATGGACGACGGAACAGCTGTCGTATTTTACGTTGTTTTTGCGTAAGCGTACGTGAATGGGGCTGGGCGTAGGTTACGTTCACGTCAAAAGAATTGAGTATTTGCAACGTGATTCTGAGCATGCGCGCGCATGCGCCGTACCAACGGCCCTCATTTACATGGGGTCACGGTTACTTTACATGTAGCACGCCCACTCCACTACCTGCCTAATTTGAATTAGGCGGGGTTACGCCGGGCCATTTGCGCTACGCCGACGTAACTTAGGGAGCAAGTGCTTTGTGAATAATGGCCTTGCCTCACTGTTACATTGGCGTAGTGCAAATGGGATGCGCTACGCCGAACTAAAGATGCGCCCGTCTCTCTGTAATTTTTTTCCACACTGTATTTGCGCAGCGGTCTTGCAAACGCAATTTTTTCTAGAAAAAATAAATACATTTTAAACGAATTAAAAGAAAACAAAACTAAAAAAACGTGGGGGTAGATTCAGGTAGATTTGCGCAGTTTTTACGGAGGCGCAGCGCACCGTTTTGCCGCTGCGCCTCCGCAAATTACCTGCGCTACCCTTGATTCACGGAGCAGTAGCTCCGTAAATTGCGTGGGCGCTCCGGCAAAATTGCCCGGCGTAAGCGCGCGCAATTTAAATGATCCGTAGGGGGGAGTGATCATTTAAATTAGGCGCAGTTCCCGCATGGCTCCGTCTGGAAAACTTTCCCGACGTGCATTGCAGTAAATGACGTCGCAAGGACGTCATTTGCTTCAAAGTGAACGTGAATGGCGTCCAGCGCCATTCACGATTCACTTACGCAAACAACGTAAATTTCAAATTTCGCGACGCGGGGGGGGAGAACGACGGGTATACGTAGCATTGGCTGCCCCTGCTAATAGCAGAGGCTGCCTTACGCAAAAACCGACTTACGTAAACTGCGTACGCAGGGCTCGCGTAGGGTTGTGAATCGGCGTTAGTATGCAATTTGCATACTATACGCTGACCACAACGGGAACGCCACCTAGCGGCCTGCATAAGAATGCAGCCTAAGATATGACGGCATAAGGAGCCTTATGCCAGTCATTTCTTAGGCTGCAGTCGGCGTATCGAGGTTCCTGAATCAGGAGCATTCGATACGCCGGGGAAAGTAAGCAATTGCGCTGCGTAACTATGGTTACGCAGGCGCAATTGCTATTTGAATCTACCCCAGTAAAGTTAGGCTGATTTTTCTGTATAATGTAAAAGTGTGTTACACCGCGAGAATCGTGACCTTTATTTATTCCAAGCAAAAGAATTTGTGATTCGCATTTTAGCCAAAATTGTGCAACTCTAAGGCCGAGTACTCTGCCTGTCTGCAGGACCGTTTCCATCGGACATGTCTGGCCGGGGACTGGCCCGGGGACTTCTGTTCGATGGCTATACACCATCGACAGAAGACCGCGCGTAAACAATACGCGGGGCGTGTCCGCGGTGTCGACGCGTCGATGACGCGGTGTCGCCGCGACAATGACGCGCCGGCGTGGGCGGCCTGCCTTGAAAATGCTTCCACGCATGCGTCAAAGTCATTCGACGCATGCGAGGGATGGCGGGCGGCAGGACATGTACGGTAGGTCTGTACAGACGACCGTACATGTCCGGGCGGACAGGTTTCCAGCGGACTGTTTAAAGCAAGTCCGGGAAACAGTTGTCTGCTCAGAAACGGTCTGTCAGACAATTGTTTGCTGGAATCCTGTCCGCGCGGCTGTACACACGACGGAACATGTCTGCTGAAATTGGTCTGCGGACCAGTTTCAGCAGACATGTTTGGTCGTGAGTACGGGGCCTGATACACACTTTGGTTCACACAATGTGCACTGGCGTGCCACTCCCATAATGCCGCGTACACACGATCGTTTTTTCGCCATGAAAAAAACATTGTTTTTTTCAAAAACGTCATTAAAAATGATCGTGTGTGGCTTCACATGATTTTTCGGGTTCTGAAAAACGACAAAAAAAAAATTCGAACACGCTGCATTTTTTTAACATCGTTTTAAACAATGTCGTTTTTCGGGTTGTAAAAAATTATCGTGTGTGGGCTAAAACAACGTAAAAAAAACATCATTAATACATTTTTCCTTTAAACATATGTCTTTATTATACATATGAGGTTTTTGGTAATAATTAGGGTTTTATATATGGCTTCACCACTACTTTTTATATCCCACCACACATCTACTTTTCACATGAGTAATTTTTGCTATGAAGAAGCTTTTGCTGCTAATAATAGCATTTGATAGTTTTCAATGTGGGTTCATTTTTATTTCTATTTATATTGTATTTTAATCTCCTGTTTTTGGATGAGAACTTCTGATTAGATATCTTTTTTCTATAATGTCAGGGTGTATTTGTATTTAATTTGGTTGGCCACAGGGCAGTCTTGGCTGATGCAGCTTCTTTGAGTGTTTTTAAACTGCCTGGGCCAGATTCTCATACATTAACGTTGCTCCTGGGCAGCGTAATGTATGTGCTGTACGCTACACCGCCGCAGGTTTACAGGTTTACAATCCTGATTCTCAGAACACTTACCTGTAAAACTTGCGGCGGTGTATCGTCAATTCGCTCGGCGCAAACGCCCAATTCTATGGGGCGGGCACCATTTTAAATTAGGCGCCGCTCCCGCGCCGAGCGTACTGCGCATGCTCCGTCGGGTAAATTACCCGAGCTTGCTTGCGCTAAATGACGTCGCCCCGACGTCATTTGCTTAGACGTTTACGTAAATGGCGTCCAGCGCCATTCACGGACGTCTTACGCAAACAACGTATTTTTTTTAAACTTCGACGCGGGAACGACGGCCATAGTTAACATTGGTTGCCCCTGCTAATAGCAGGGCAACCTTACGCGTCGCGTACGCTACGGAAACGACGTAAATTCTCAGCGTCGGACGCGCGTAGGTTCGGGAATCTCGCGTACTTACCTCATTTGCATAGACGACGGGGAAAACGACGATGCGACACCCTAGCGGCGGGAAAAAAAATTACTTTTAAGATCTGACAGCGTAACAGCCTTACGCATGTCAGATCTAATGGGTATCTATGCGCAACTGATTCTAAGAATCAGTCGCATAGATACCCGGGCCAGATGAGGAGTTACGACGGCGCTAATGGTGTTGCACCGTCGTAACGCCTTTGAGAATCTGGCCCCCTGTTTCTCTCCAGTGCTCGTTCCTATTTAGATATGGAGCGCAGCATAGGCAGGGGTTAACAGACTCCTCTGAAAACGAGTGGCAACGTCATGTGATGTAATTCACCAATGCAGAGCTTGGAGCGCACCCTGTATTATCAGAGGGAGGCTTGGTAGTGCGGTCACATGACTGGCTGAGAAGCAGATTCAGCATTACACACAGCTGAACGTGCAGTGCATCCCCTATCATCAGAGGGAGGCTTGGTTGTGAGATCACATGACTGGCTGTGAACGGTGCGATACATAATAACACACTTCCGGTAATGCCTCTTATACACTATTTGCTGCACACAGTATTGCCTATAATATTAACTATTTACTTTAACAGGCATACTTTTTATAATAGTGCAGTCCTTGCTGGACACTTATTTATTTATTTCTGTTTTATCCATCTCTTTATTTATTTCAATACCGAGTCACTTCCGGTTTGAGAGTGAGGCTTGACCCTCACACCACACACTCCATCTTACACCAACCAGGAAGTGGTGAGTTATTGCTACCACTCTCCTATTGGAGCCAGGATTTGAACATGATGGTCATCCTATGTATTTAAAGCGGTGGTTCCCCCTTAAAAACAACTTTCCTGACGCATTCATGGCAGCACACAATGGGTTGTGACTCCGCCCCCCACAACCTGACAGGATTGGTTACCTATAAATTTGAAGAGGGAACACCCCGCACCATTCTCTTTTTTATCCTCACCTGACAAGACTGGACGTTACAAGAAGATTTGCCTCTTACCGCAATCGCCCCAGCAGGTTCAGGCCTCTCCTGTTTGGAAGTCCCTCCTGTACAGTCTCTAATAGAGCTATAAGGTGGGAACCCCGCTCTGGTGGTCTCAGGGGTCTGTCCAAGGTCTCATCCTGGCAATTTATCCTGGCTGTTTTACAAGCTTTAAATAAGCTTAATATGGCATGGCTCCCCTTTCCTTTTGCTATATTCTATGCTTCCTAGAGGCTGCTGTGCTGCACTGGCGCATTATTGGTGGTCTTATTTTTTGCTCTAGTCCCCAGTTTGCCCAATAGTTTACCCTGGGCTTATGCTGGGCTCTGCTGTCCCTCTCACCGCCGCCACCGCGTCTCCTGGTCGCTCTGCGCATGCGCGCAGCAGGCTGATGGCGTCAGCGGTTCCCTTTCGCCCTCACCCAAGATGGCGGCGGTCGGCGCGGGACGCTACTGCGCATGCGCGGCCGCGTCATCAGCGCCGCGACTACGGCGCCAATTTTATAAAATAGGGAAATCTGTTTTTCCTCCCTCTAGGCTGCTGCTCTGCCTAAAAAATTTCAGGAAAGCTCTCCAGGTACTTGGGGGCTTCTCTCCTTCCAGGCCCTTCTGCTCCTTTCTCCTCTCCTAAGCCTAACATCTCCATTTCTCCTTTCAGACACCTGCTGCTGTCCTTGCATCCTTTTCATGGAGCCCACTGCCCTAGCAGACCACCACCAGCAAACAAGGTAAGGAGGCCGTCCAAGTTGGTAAGTAGTGAAGAGACAAAAGAGTGCCGGCCACTAACACTGCATTGTTTTTGCAGTCCCATCAGGCCTAGAGATGCAAGTCCACGGCAAAGAAGGAGGTCCAGCCGTGGCATCCAGCAAACGCTCACGCAGAAGTCGGTCAAGATCACCCTCTCGCCATTATCGGAGGCATAGCCGATCACATCGCAGCCGCTCCCGTCGAAGCCGGTCTCACCGCAGACGGTCACCGTCAGTTCACCGCGAGCATTTTCAGACCCGTCCTGCAGCAAATGCTTGCTGGGTGTGCGGTGCTGCTGCATTGCAGAAAATTAGCCTGTCACTCCTGTTTTGCCGAGGCAACCAGAGAGAAGGAAGCTGACGCCAGAAATGGCCACGGATATCTTAAGAGAGTCGGTACGGGAATCAATCATGGAGACCACGGCCATGCCTACTAACCCCTATTCCGGGTCCTTCATCCGCGCACGGCTCGTATTGCCCAACTAGCAGAGACCCACTCTGACTTCGGAGAACGCGAGCCAACATCAGGATTTGATTTCAGCTTAGTGGAGCCCTTTGCCCGCTCTGTTAAGGAGGCTATCGGCTGGGAGGAAACCATAGAAGAGCCCAAAAACTTGGGGAAATACTTCCCTGAATTAAGAAAAGATCCTGAGCTATTTCCATTCATTGAGGAACTGGAGGATCTCATTAAGGACGAATGGGAAAAGCCGGACAAGCGGCCCAGCCGGTCCATAAGCTGGCAAAGCTGTACCCTCTAAAGGAGTCCAAGGTCACCTCCTTCATTAATGCTCCTATTGTGGACTCATCCCTCATGCGACTCGCTAGGCATGTCACCTTGCCGATAGAGGACGCGGGTCACCTTCCGTGATGTCCTCGATCGTAAGATCGACTTGGAACTGAAAAAAGCATACTCCTCGGCAGGGGGGGCCTGCAGGCCAGCCATCACCACAGCGGCCGTGGCTAAGGCCATTTTCTGCATGGGGCGGCCAATGCGGAGAAAGCCCTCCTAGAAGGGACTGACCAGAATGAAGTGCTCTCCTCCCTACAAGAAATCAGGCTAGCAGGCGACTTCATGGCAGGGGCCTCAGTGGACATTATTCGCTCCGCCGCTAGATCTATGTTGCCTCAGTAATGGGCCCGCAGGGCCTTATGGCTGAAACCCTGGGTCGCTGACTCTGCTTCCAAATCTAATTGGTGTAAAATACCCTATGACGACACGAATCTGTTCGGTGCGAAACTGGACTCAGCAATTTCTAAAGTCACTGGAGGAAAGTCCTGGACTTATTCCCTCCGACAGAAAGCCCAAGCCTCAGAAGGGCCCTGCCTTCAGGCGCAATCTGCCGGACAGTACAGGGATACTAGATCCTACCGCTGGGGGCAGAACCCGGGCAAGGATTTCAGAAGGGATTGGAGGTCGACTCGTCCTTCCTTTGCGAGAGTCCAGAAATCCAAGGCCTTCACCGCCGGAGACCAGCAGAAGTCCTTTTGAAAGCTCGCCTGCCCACCCAGCTCAGGTGGGCGCCAGGCTCAGGAGTTTTGCACGAATTTGGGCAGAGCACATAAGGGACCCGTGGACACTCTCCACGATCAGATATGGCCACAAGTGGAATTTTATGTCATTCCCAGGAAGTTTCTTTCGTCCTACCAAGGTTCCTTCTTCCCCGGACAAGAGGAAACTGCTCCTGCAGTACGTCTCGGAGTTAATTCAGAAGGAGGCAGTCATAGAGGTTCCTCCGCACCTAAGGGGCAGGGGATTTTATTCCCCTCTATTCTTGGTGCGAAAGAAGTCGGGGGATCTTCGGCCCGTTCTGGACCTCAAGCGGCTCAACGCAAGCATCAGAATAGAGGCCTTCAAGATGGAGAGCCTCCAGTCCATCCTTCTGGCAGTGAATCTGGGAGACTGGATGCTGTCCGTAGATTTGTCGGACGCCTATCTCCATGTGCCAATCCATCCAGCCTTCCAGAAATTTCTCCGTTTCTCCATCAACAAGTGCCACTTCCAGTTCCGATGTCTACCATTTGGCATCTCCTCGGCACCCAGAACGTTCACGAAGGTTCTCCTTCCCCTCATTGCACTCCTCAGGGAAAGGGGCTACGGGTGCACCACTATCTAGACGACATTCTCCTATTGGCAGAAGATCGGGAGACTCTGCTCCTCCAGCGGGAGACCCTAATATCTACCCTCCAGAACTTTGGCTGGTTGATCAACTGGCGGAAGAGCAGCCTGCAACCTTCACAGGTCATGATATTCCTGGGGGCAGAACTGGATACCAAGCGGAACAGGGTACAGCTCCCGTTAGAGAAGGTGGTACCTTTGGTGCAGAAAGTACAAAACCTAATGTCGTCCAGACGTCCGTCAGCCAGAACCTGCCTGAGCATGCTGGGCTCCATGGCATCAACCATACCCATGGTGCAGTGGTCCCAGTGGCACATGAGAACGTTGCAGAACGCATTCCTCAGACAGTGGAACGGGACCTCAATGTCCCAGTCCATCCGTATTCCCGACTGGGTGAAGCACTCACTTTGGTGGTGGACGCACCACCCCAACCTCAGAAGATTCAGGCCTATAGTCCCTCCAAGTCCGGAAATAGTGACTACGGACGCCAGTCAGAGAGGTTGGGGGGCTCATTATCAGGACCATGCGGTCCAGGGTCGTTGGCACTTTCCAGCCCAGGGTGTAGTCTCCAACGTATTGGAGCTACGAGCAGCCTTCCAAGCCCTCTTGGCCTTCGCACCTCTACTACGAGGAAGAGTGTCCTTCTCCGGATAGACAACAAGGTCGCGGTGGCCTATATTCGAAGACAGGGGGGTACCCGGAGTCGCACGCTGTCGGAAGAAGTTCGTCCCATAGTGGGAGTGGGCTCAGGTACACCTTCTGGACCTGAATGCAGTATATGTCCCGGCAGCGCAGAATGTGCTAGCCGACTATCTGAGCCGGGAATCGCTCTCGAACAACGAGTGGTCTCTGAACCACCGGGCATTCTCCCTCCTAACGAAGACATGGGGCATCCCAGAGGTCGACTTGGCAGCAACACCAGCGAATGCCAAATGCCCGAGGTTCCTCTCCAGAGCTCCCTTTCGGTCAGCCGAGGGGACGGACTGCCTAGTACACCCGTGGACTTCAACCTGGGGTACATCTTTCCCCCAACTCCTCTAATAGCGAGGTTCCTAGCCAGGCTCCGGAGATCCTCAGTCACAGTAATCATGGTGGTGCCATTCTGGCCGAGAAGGCCGTGGTTCACGACCCTCTTGCAGCTCAACACCCGGCCTCCAATCCACCTGCCGTTCTCAGCAGATCTCCTATATCAAGGCCAGTTCCTCCATCCGGCCCCGGACAGACTGCACCTAACAGCATGGAGGTTGAGAGGATTAGGCTGAGAGAACAAGGTTGCTCCCAAGAGGTGATAACGACACTGATGCAAGCCAGGAAAAATTCCACAAATACCACCTACACTAGGGTTTGGGAAAGATTCTTTCTGATGGCACAATTAAAAGGCTGGGATCCTGTCTCTCCAGCTCCATCCCAAATTCTGGAGTTCCTGCAGTCGGGCGTTGATAAGGACTTAATTCAAGTACCCTCAAGGTACAGATATCCGCCCTGTCCCGCCAAAACAGGCACTAGATGGGCTATTCACCCTCTGGTTATTCAATTCATGAGAGCTTGTCTGAAGATCAGACCCCCCAGAAGACCATCCTTTCCTACATGGGACCTTTCGGTGGTTCTAGAAGCCCTCTCCTTACCACCCTTTTTTCCGTTTGACTCCATTTCCTGTGGGACTTGACTCTGAAATTATCCTTCCTCATCGCTATTTCTTCAGCCAGAAGGGTGTCAGAGATCCAGGCTCTGATGGCCAAGGAGGCCTACTTAGTCTTCCTATCCGACAGAGTGGTACTAAGGCCTTCAGACCGTTTCCTACCAAAGGTTGCTTCGGCCTTCCACTACAACCAGGATATCGTCCTTCACACCTTACGGACGAGAACGGCGAACCCCACGCCTTGGACATTAAGACTACTATATCCAGCTACCTTTCGGCTACCACTCACCTTCGAAAGACAGAGGCTCTCCTGATCATTCCACACGGAGCCAGACGCGGCCAAGCAGCTACTTCTCGTACCATCGCCTCCTGGCTAGTCAAAACTATCGAGAAGGCCTACTCCGTTCAACAACTTACAGTTCCGGAGGGCATCAGAGCGCACTCGACCAGGGCAGTGGCAACATCCTGGGCAGCATATTGTGGTGTCTCATCAGAATCCGTCTGCAGGGCAGCAACCTGGTCTTCCAGGCATACGTTTATATCCCACTATAGAGTGGACGCTGCTCTTTTGTCTACAGCCGACTTTGGTAGATCCATCATCAGGGCCAATTCTTCCGCTCACTAGGAAATAAATACTATTGCATTAAACCCTCCCGACTGGCGAGTTATTTCCCATTGTGTGCTGCCATGAATGCGTCAGGAAAACGGAAAATTGTATACTCACCTTTCCGTAATTTTCCTTTCCTGACGCATCTTCATGGCAGCACACAGATCCCACCCTGCTGTTTAATGATGATATATACAGAGAATGGTGCGGGGTGTTCCCTCTTCAAATTTATAGGTAACCAATCCTGTCAGGTTGTGGGGGCGGAGTCACAACCCATTGTGTGCTGCCATGAAGATGCGTCAGGAAAGGAAAATTACGGAAAGGTGAGTATACAATTTTCCGTTTTTTTTTATTCCACTGCCCCCCCCACATTCCATCACGATTAAGGCACATATTTTTTTTTTCCTGCTGTACATACCTTACTACAGCATATTCACCCATGCATCCGGGTTGCGAGTCCCGCGGGAGTGGGCGTTCCTCACATGCTGTTGATTGACGTTTTGCCCAAAAACGAGCTCTCCCCCCGTCGCGTAAGCCGCGTCACGGTTGGCGAAAGGAGCCGAACGGCGAGTCGGCGCTATACTGCGCATCGCCGTTCGGCTCCTTTCGCCAATCGCGACGCGGCTTACGCGACGGGGGGAGAGCTCGTTTTTGGGCAAAACGTCATCAACAGCATGTGAGAACGCCCACTCCCGCGGGACTCGCAACCGGATGCACGGGTGAATATGCTGTACTAAGGTATGTACAGCAGGAAAAAAAAAATATGTGCCTTAATCGTGATGGAATGTGGGGGGGGCGGTGGAATAAAAAAAAGTTGTTTTTAAGGGGGAACCACCGCTTTAAGGGTAAGTGTAGCAAGACGCCAGCACCCCAGATGATGTTCTATTGTAACGAAACATGTCGGGAAGGACTGCTGTCGTCATTGCTACCCTGATTTTATGAGCTCGTTTTACCACTGCAATATGTGAGTTTCTTTCTTTTAAATAAATTTTGTGTTAATTATACGGAATTATGCTATGTGCGCTCCAATTTTTTCTTTTTCATTGGGATATCTGATGTGTCGTTTCTGGAATTTGCTGTAAACCATCACCTGGTGTGAACCCCTGGATTTCCCGGTCTGAGGTCTTATCAATGATTCCTGGCTTTTGATACATCTGCGGTATACCCTTAAAGTGTGTCGTGTTTACAAGCTTGATTGGCCCAGTGGGTATACGCCCTTCTGGGTCCAATCTATCCGGTAAGCCCCCTGTCATAAGTGGTGGTGGATCTCCTATCTAGATATCACCGTTGGATTCTGTATATTCACTTAAGTCAATGGACTCCTTATTTACGAACTTTTCCTTTATGAACGTTTTTTCACTTTATATTTTTCTGGCATTATGCAGATCCTATTACCATTAATATCCACTCATTGGAGGTTTATGGACTTTAACTAGTGTTCACACTATCAATTCACATGTGGTGTTGCACATAAGTTTTGTATATTTATTTATTATATCATTTTTCACTGAAATTTAATCATTACCAGCGCTACACTTTATCCACAGCATCGTGGTTTGGGCCTGCTTTTCTTCAGCAGGGACAGGGAAGATGGTTAAAATTGATGGGAAGATGGATGGAGCCAAATACAGGACCATTCTGGAAGAAAACCTGATGGAGTCTGCAAAAGACCTGAGACTGTGACGGAGATTTGTCTTCCAACAAGACAATGATCCAAAACATAAAGCAAAATCTACAATAGAATGGTTCACAAATAAACATATCCAGGTGTTAGAATGGCCAAGTCAAAGTCCAGACCTGAATCCAATCGAGAATCTGTGGAAAGAACTGAAAACTGCTGTTCACAAACGCTCTCCATCCAACCTCACTGAGCTCGAGCAGTTTTGCAAGGAGGAATGGGCAAAAATTTCAGTCTCTCAATGTGCAAAACTGATAGAGACTCCCCAAGCGACTTACAGCTGTAATCGCAGCAAAAGGTGGCGCTACAAATATTAACTTAAAGAGGAGTTCCACCCAAATGAGGAACTTCCTCTTAATCCACTCCTCTCCCCCTTACATGCCACATTGGGCATGTAATTTTTTTGGGGGGGGGAGTGGGGGCTTCAGGAAGAGTGGGACTTCCTGTCCCACTTCCTCCTTCCTGTAGGCGACTAAGCTTAATCGCCTACAGGAAGGGGCTGCTGTAGGCAATCGCCTAGGACACGTCACAGGTCCTAGGCGATCTCCTGGCCAATTACACGGCGCCGCGCCGCTCGCGCATGCGCAGTGCCGCTCGCGCATGCGCAGTGGGTGCCCGGCCGTGAAGCCGAAAGCTGTCACGGCCGGGTGCCCACACTGAGAATGAAGACGCCGGCTGGGGAGGGGGGGAGAGGAGCGGAGCCCCGGCCGGCGCGTCGCTGGAGCGCTGGAGCAGGTAAGTCTGTTTATTAAAAGCCAGCAGCTACACTTTTTGTAGCTGCTGACTTTTAATAAACATACAAATTGGCTGGAACTCCCCTTTAAGGGGGCTGAATCATTTTGCACGCCCAATTTTTCAGTTTTTTATTTGTTAAAAAAGTTTGAAATATCCAATAAATTTCGTTACACTTCATGATTGTGTCCCACTTGTTGTTGATTCTTCAAAAAAAATTACAGGTTTATATCTTTATGTTTGAAGCCTGAAATGTGGCAAAAGGTCGCAAAGTTCAAGGGGGTCGAATACTTTCTCAAGGCACTGTGTGTGTATGTACATATAAAATGAGATTGCAACTAGATAATATTACAGTACCTTGTACTGGCCACCTGTCCAAAAAAAGGTAACAGATAAAACGTCACACACAACTTTCTGCTTGACCAGGAGGCAATTATTTACTTGGTAAGAAAAAGATAAATAAAACAGCGTTATACAAATGCAGTTGACTTCTTACAGGGCCCTGCAAGAGTCAATGATAAAGATTAAGAACAGGTTTAAATATCACAGAACAAAGTACAGACCTGTGTAAGAACGCAGCGGAGGAGTCTCCCACCACCGCAGTAAAGCCTCCCTTCACGGTGGTGAGTAACAATCAGACAAGCAGGAAGTGAACAGAACAGAGAAGAAATAGAGCAGCTTCTGAGCAAAAACGAACAATGAGGAAGTGAAAAGAGGAATGTCTGCAGGTAAAGGATGCTTATTATGAAAAAAAAATGTTTTCCTTTACAACCCCTTTAAGTAGATTCTCCCAGAAGGCTGTGCATGATGAGTCTTTTTTTCCCTGCACTTCAAGTTTCACAATGCATTGTTGTAATATCATAAAACCAAACAAGTGGTGGCAGTATAACGATTGGCCACCGGAGGGAGCGGAGTTCCTTCTCAATTATAAACGGTAGTCTTTCGGCTACATTGCCAAGTGGCACCTTGCTACATTAGCAAAAAGTAAAAAACATTGGGCCTGATTCTCGTAGAAGTGCGGCGGTGTAACGTATCTACGATACGTTACACCGCCGCAAGTTTTCATCGCAAGTGCCTGATCCACAGAGCACTTGCAATGAAAACCTCCGCTCGCAGCCTCCGGCGCAAGGCGGGCCAATTCAAATGGGCGTGTGCCATTTAAATTAGGCGCGCTCCCGCGCCGGACCTACTGCGCATGCTCCGTTTCCTAACTCCCGCCGTGCTTTGGGCGAAGTGACGTAATTTTTTTCGAACGGCGTCGTGCGTCGCATACTTCCGTATTCCCGGACGTCTTACGCAAACGACGTTGTTTTTTAAATTTCGACGCGGGAACGACGCCTATACTTTACACAGCAATACGATTGCTGCGTAAAGATAGGGCAGCAAAAAGAACGACTAACTATGCGACGGGAAACTAGACTACCGACGACGTAGCGAACGGGAAAAAACCGTCGTGGATCGCCGTAACTCCTAATTTGCATACCCGACGCTGGTTTACGACGCGAAATCCCCCCAGCGGCGGCCGCGGTACTGCATCCTAAGATCCGACAGTGTAAAAAAAATTACACCTGTCGGATCTCAGGGAGATCAATGCGTAACTTATTCTATGAATCTGTCGCATAGATACTCCGAGAGATACGCCGGCGTATCTGAGATACTCCGTCGTATCTCGGCTGAGAATCAGGCCCATTGCTTTTTTTTAAAAATTGTCGCTCTATTTTTGTTTATAGCGCAAAAAAGAAATAGGACGTCAATTTTGTTTGGGAGCCACGTGCAATTGTCAGTTAAAGCGACGCAGTGCCGAATCGCAAAAAGTGGCCTGGTCATTTGGCAGCCAAATGGCTGAAGTGGTTAAGGCAGAAATCATAGCTTATATTTGGTAGCGAGAAAAGGATAGGCGTGGTTCATTTACTGGTATATACTAGTTTTGGGGACTTTCCACTATACGTTGCATACCACATCTTTGCAATAAGAACAGGATGTAACTTATAAAAATAACTTGGAGTGTTAGCCAATTCTCGGAACACGCTTAACCACAGACTATGAGTTATACTGTGTTTGCGAAATTCAACACAAGTAACATATCGTGTACGCAATACTTATAACATAAAATGGGGAAGGGTTGCTCGGGAGATTATACACAATGGGGTAGATTCAGAAAGCAATTACGCCTGCGCATCCATAGATACGCAGCGTAATTGCTAAGTAGCGCCGGCGTATCTATTTTCTGTATTCAGAAAGCTAGATACGCCGACTGTAGCCTAAGATACGACTGGCATAAGTCTCTTATGCCGTCGTATCTTAGGGTGCATTCTGACGCTGGCCGCTAGGTGGCGTTCCCGTAGTTGTCAGCGTAGAGTATGCAAATTGCATACTTACGCCGATTCACAACCGTACGTGCGCCCGGCGGTCGGGTTTTACGTCGTTTGCGTTCGTCGCTTTCGTCGTAAGGCTGCTCCTGCTATTAGGAGGCGCAGCCAATGGTAAGTATGGACGTCGTTCCTGCGTCGCGATTTTCGAAATTTACGTCGTTTGCGTAAGTGGATCGTGAATGGTGCTGGACGCCATTTACATTCACGTCGAAGCAAATGACGTCCTTGCGACGTCATTTACCGCAATGCACGTCGCGAAATTTTCCCGACGGAGCATGCGCAGTACGTTCGGCGCGGGAACGCGCCTAATTTAAATGATCCACGCCCCCTACGGCATCATTTAAATTACGCGCGCTTACGCCGGCCCCTTTTACGATATGCCGCCAGAATTTCCGGAGCAAATGCTACGTGAATGCAGCGTATCTCCAGTAATTTACGGAGGCGTAGCGTAAAAACGATACGCTGCGCCGCCGTATTAGTGCGCACAGCTACCTGAATCTACCCCAATGATTTTAAAACAAGCATATAGAAAAAGCAATATCAATAGGCAGCGCTGTTCAGGAGGCACTGATGGGCAATCACTGATGGGCACAGAGTGCCATCCTAAATGGCACCCCTGGTGGGCTCACCTGGTGGTTCCAGTGGGCATCCCCAATAGGTCTACACTGATAATCAATGAGCTGATTATCAGCGCAGACCCCCCCTGTCAGGAGAGCAGCCGATTGGCTCTCCTCTGCTCGCGTCTGTCTAAGTGAAGGAAAAGACGATAAACGTCTCTTTCTGTTTACACTGTGATCAGCAGTGATTGGACACAGCTGATCACATTGGTAAAGAGCCTCGGTCAGAGGCTCTTTACCAGGATCAGAGATGCAGTGTGTCAGACCGACACACAACACCACCGAGCACCACGCTGCGGGGTGCCGCGGGCGCACGTGCTAGCGGCTCATCCTGCTGGACGTCATGTGGCATCCAGTGAGGATAACAACCACTTTGCGGCTGTCATTTTGTTATATTGTGGGCGGGGAAGTGGTTAAATTTCTTAGTTTTCCCCAAAAATTATGACAAAAAATTGACAACTGAAAAAAAAAAAAAATAAAAAAAAAACATGCCTCTTACTAAATACCTTGGACTGTCTACTTTCCAAAAAGGAGTCATTTATACTGTTCTGGAATCTATAGCATCTACAAACTATAGAATATATGTATGGATTTTTTTTTCTGTTCCCATAGAGCATGTTATACAGCACAGTGCCTGTCCTGTGTCATTTGCCCCCTTGTAACACCTAAAAAATCTGTCTGATCCTGCCTGGCTATGACCTCCCCTCTGCAAACTGGCCATGATAATCGGGTCTGCTGAGCCCTGACACGGCGGTCAGTTTACATGATTCCGCCAGCCGCAGCCCGCTATCTGCTCTCTAGTGTCCTCTTCCCCCTCCCCTCCCTGCCGTTACCAGCGCCCGCCTCTCATAACTGCAGCCAAATCCTCTTATCCCCTTTGTCCAACAATAATAAGCAGCGCCAGGACAAGGTCAGCCAGAGCCCAGGGCCAGGGCGAACATGCCAAACTGAACCCCCCCCCCCCCCCCCCCCCCAACATGAGCTTTATGTGTCAGCAAAAATCCTCCCACAAAAACACTAATCTGCATGTTTACCCCAAGCATAAATTCCCTACAAATACAAATCTGCCCCCGCTTAAATCCCCCCTCAGCGCAAATCTTTGCCCCCTCATCCGCCCAGCTCCAATGCTCCCCTCCCCCCCAAAATAATAATAAAATTCACTCTTCCTAGCACAAACCTCTGCCCCTACAATTTCCCCTCCTAGTACACCTCCCCCAAACTTCAAATCTCCCCCTCCTAGCCAGTGGCGGCTGGTGCTCAAAATTTTTGGGGGGGCGCAAACGGAAAAAAAAAAAAAACAATTGCAGCCTCACTGTACCTATCAATTGTCACCACTGTGCCATGCCATCAAATGCAGTCACTGTGCCATCAAAACGCAACCACTGTGCCATCAAAACGCAGCCACTGTGCCATGCCATCAAAACGCAGCCACCGTGCCATCAAAACGCAGCCACTGTGCCATGCCATCAAAACGCAGCTACTGTGCCATGCCATCAAAACGCAGCCACCGTGCCATCAAAACGCAGCCACTGTGCCATGCCATCAAAACGCAGCCACTGTGCCATGCCATCAAAACGCAGCCACCGTGCCATGCCATCAAAACACAGACACTGTGCCATACCATCAAACGCAGCTACTGTGCCATCAATTGTCACCACTATGCCATCAAACACAGCCCCCAATTGTCGCCACTGTGCCCCCAATTGTCGCCACTGTGCCCCCAATTGTCGCCACTGTGCCCCCACTTGTAGCCACTGTGCCCAGTACCCCCCCGCACTTACCTTTATGGCTTCTACGTCCCTCGATGTCCCTCATCCCGCCCTCGATGACGCTTCAGCCAATCAGGTTACCTGATTGGCTGAGACGCCTGTCAGTCTTATCCTCGGGCGTATGGCCGGTACGCCCCGAGGATGAGCTTCAGGAAGCCGACTACAGCCTCAGGGCTGTACTCGGACAGCCTATCAGGGCCGCTGGCCCTGATAGGCACTTCCACACAGCCAGTCAGCTGCCGCTATTCAGCTGACCGGCGCTCAACTTCCGGCCAGCTGAATAGTGGACGGCAGCGGCGAAAATATACAGATTCATACAGTTTATGAATCTGTATATTTTACTGGCTGTGAGCGAGCCAGAGGGGGCGGCGCTCCTGCGTCCCTATGGACGCACCGCCACTGCTCCTAGCACAAATTCCACCCAAATCACCCTTCCTAGCACAAAACATCTTCCCCCCGAGCTAGTAAGCATCACCTACTAGCTCATTCTGAAATTGTTCCCTTAGATCGAAGCTGTTGCAGCGGTCCCCCCACACCTCTGTGACCGGCGACACGTCTCCCGGAGTTATTTCCAGGTTTGCGGGCTCAGGCGCTGCAATTGGCCTAAGCCGTGATGACGTTACTCCCGCGCAAGAGCCAACGATCATGGCACAGGCCCTTTAGAAACGGCACGATCAAGCAGTTTCTTCAGTGCACATGCGCGGATGACGTCGGTGCAAGCACATATGGTAAATATCTCTACGGTTTAGGAGATCTTTTCAATACCTACAGGTAAATCTTATTATAGGCCTAACTGTAGGTACAAGTGGTGTAACTAGGTTACAACCACTTCAGCCCCTGAAGGATTTGCCCCCTTAATGACCAGGCCATTTTTTGCGATACAGCACTGCGTCGCTTTAACTGAAAATTGCACGGTCATGCGACGCTGTACCCCAACAAAATTGACGTAATTTCCCCCCCCCCCCACAAATAGAGCATTCTTTTGGTGGTATTTGATCACTTCTGCGGTTTTTAAGTTTTGTGCTATAAACAAAAAAAAAGGCAACTACTATAATATGCTATAGTATGCTATAATAAATATCCCCGGGCTCCTCCACTGAGACACGCTCCCCCCCCCCCAGATGGGGATGGGCCTCCTGCTTGTGATCTAGCACTCCATTCTTTACTGCTCCCAGCCAACAACTCCCCTCCAGTAGGCTGGACCTGAGCTTATGTAGGAGGCCTTCCCCTGCCAATTCCACTTGGGGGATTGGTCAGGGCACCCCACAAGCTCCCTGCCACTCCAGATCCCAGCCCTACCCCTCTTCCAGAACATTCTCCCTGGAAGCAGGGGAAGCAAGAACTGGAGCACAGGTGGTCACACCCACTGCTACACTAACCACTCCATGCACCCAGGTCAAAACAAGCAGGCCTAGCATGCAGCATAGGCCTGCCTGGATTTACCTGCCTGACAGCTATCACAACAATCCTCACTTCTAGCACCTACCTATGATAGAGGGTGCTACACATATTTTTGGTAAAAAAATAAAATCGTAATAATCGTATGTATATTGGTTTGCTCACAAGTAATAACGTCTACAAAATAGGGGATAGTTTTATGGTATTTTTCTTAATAATTTTTTTTCTTACTAGTAATGGCGGCGATCAGTGATTTTTTTATTGGGACTGCGACATTCAGATCGAACACTATTGACACTTTTTTGGGACCATTGGCAATTTATACAGCGATCGGTGCTATAAAAATGCAATAATTATTATATAAATGTCACTGTCAGGGAAGGGGTTAACACTAGGGGGCGATCAAGGGGTTAAATATGTTCCATGGGAGGCGTTTCTAACTGTGGGGGGTCATCTGCTCCTAAAGATTAACCACTTCAATACAGGGCTTTTATACACCCTTCCTTACCAGACCAACTTTTAGCTTTCAGCGCTCTCAGGCCTCGTACACACGACCGAACAGTTTCCGCGGACATGTCCGACCGTGTGTACGGCCTAGCGGACCAGATTCCTGGGTTAGCGGACAGGTTTCCAGCGGACAAAAGTTTCTTAGCATGCTAAGAAACTTGTCCGGTGGAAACCTGTCCGTCGGACATGTCCGATGGTTAGTACAACTCATCGGACATGTCCGCTGGCCCGAAATCCCGCGCATGCGTCGAAGTGATTCGACGCATGCGTGGAAGCATTGAACTTCCGGGTTCGCGCACGTCGCCGCGTCATCGTCGCCGCCACATCACTGCGTATTCTGTCCACGGGGAATTTGGTCTGATGGTGTGTACACACATCAGACCAAATGATCCCAGCAGACATGTCCGATAAACGGTCCGCGGACCGTTTTCATCGGACATGTCTGGTTGTGTGTACGAGGCCTCACACTTTGAATGACAATTACTCAGTCATGCTACACTGTATCCAAACCAAATTGTTATCATTTTTTTCTCACAAACAGAGCTTTCTTTTGGTGGTATTTAATCACTGCTGGGTTTTCTATTTTTTGCAATATAAGCAGGAAAAAAAAACCTTTTTTTAGTTTGTATTGTAAAATTTTGCAAATAAGTCAATTTTTCTTCATAAAATTAGGCCAAAATGTATACTACTACATATCTTTAGTAAAAATAACCCAAAAAAGTGTATATTATTTGGTCTCTGTGAAAGTTATAGAGTCTACAAGCTATGGTGCAAATCATTGAAAAATGATCACATCTGATCACACCTGATGTACTGAAGGCCTATCTCATTTCTTGAGACCCTAACAAGCCAGGAAAGTACAAATACCCCCAAAATTACCCCTTTTTGAAAAGCAGACATTCCAATGTATTTAGTAAGAGGCATGGTGAGTTTTTTGAAGTTGTATTTTTTTTACATGCAATGACACCCCAAAATATATTCTGCTACTCCTCCTGAGTATAGTGATACCACATGTGTGAGACTTTTACACAGCCTGGCCACATAGAGGCCCAACATTAAAGTAGCACCGTCAGGCGTTATAATCTCATTTCTCAACCACCTATTACAGTTTTGAAAACGGGTTCTCTGGTGGCGGGTTCTCCTGATGGACTGGTGGAGGGTACTCTGGTGGCGGGTACTTCTGATGGACTGGTGGCGGGTACTCCTGATGGACTGGTGGCGGGTACTTCTGATGGAAGGTACTCTGGTGAGGTGGCGGGTACTCTGGTGAGGTGGCGGGTACTCTGGTGGAGGGTACTCTGGTGAGGTGGCAGGTACTCTGGTGAGGTGGCGGGTACTCTTTATTTAGGGGGGGGGGGCAATCTGGGCACAGTGGTACTTATGTAGTGTTTTGCGGATGTGTAACTCACTGTTGCTGATCTCCTCCTCACACTGGATCTGTGTGTGAAGAGGAGAACAGCAACAGTAAGTTACACACACAGTGTTGTTGTGTTTACATTTAGTGACCGGCTGTGATTGCCAGCATTGGCTATGAGTGCTGCCAGCATTGCTGCAGAGGTTGGGGGGGGGGGGGGCAGTCTGTCAGTGCTCAGACCATACACCGCACACTGCATCAAATTGGTCTGCATGGCTGTCGTCCTAGAATGGAATCCTCTTCTAAAGATGATTGCCAAGAAAGACCACAAACAGTTTGCTGAAGACAAGCAGACTAAGGACATGGATTACTGGAACCATGTCCTGTGGTCTGATGAGACCAAGATAAACTTATTTGGTGTCAGATGGTGTCAGGCGTGTGTGGGGGGAGGGGCCAGGTGAGGAGGATAAAGACAAGTGTGTCTTGTCTACAGTCAAGCATGGTGGGGGGAGGGTCATGGTCTGGAGCTGCATGAGTGCTGCCGGCACTGGGGAGCTACAGATCATTGAGGGAACCATGAATGCCAACATGTACTGTGACATACTGAAGCAGAGCATGATCCCCTCCCTTCAGAGACTGGGCCGCAGGGTAGTATTCCAACATGATAATGACCCCAAACACACCTCCAAGACACCCACTGCCTTGCTAAAGAAGCTGAGGGTAAAGGTGATGGACTGACCAAGCATGTCTCCAGACCTAAACCCTATTGATCATCTGTGGGGGATCCTCAAATGGAAGGTGGAGGAGCGCAAGGTCTCCAACATCCACCAGCTCTGTGATGTCATCATGGGGGAGGGGAAGAGGACTCCAGTGACAACCTGTGAAGCTCTGGTGACCTCCATGCCCAAGAGGGTTAAGGCAGTGCTGGAAAATAATGGTGGCCACACAAAATATTGACACTTTGGGCCCAATTTGGACATTTTCACTTAGGGGGTGTACTCACTTTTGTTGCCAGCGGTTTAGACATTAATGGCTGTGTGTTGAGTTATTTTGAGGGGACAGCAAATTTACACTGTTATACAAGCTGTACACTCACTACACAACATTGTAGATACAAAGTGTCATTTCTTCAGTGTTGTCACATGAAAAGATACAAGAAAATATTTACACAAATGTGGGGGTGTACTTACTTTTGTGAGATACTGTATATATATATATATATATATATATATATATAAACATACACACGCATACAGATCATTAGTCACAAGGAGGACGAGCCGCTCACAGATCATATATATAGTAGAGACAGGAGCCCTGAACCAGGAATAGGACACCCACCATGACTTACCTGTGTAGTCGGAGGAAGAAGAAGTCCTGTGGTGGCCGTGTGTTCAGGACGGAGACTGAGAAACGTGTTCAGCATGTGGAAGGCAGCTCTAAAATGTCAGAAAACAGCAAAACAAGACAGGAAGTGAGATTTCAGACAAGCTCAGAGCGGTATTTCCTGGATTTGTGCTCTGGTGTCCTGTCAGGATGGCCAACTCGTCAGAAACTGCAACTACTTAAAGGAGTTGTAAAGAAAAAAAAATGTTTGCCTAAAATGAATGGGCTGGATTCAGGTACGAATTGCGCCCTCTTACGGAGGCGCAGCGTACCGTTTTAACGCTGCGCCTCCGTAATTTACGTGCGCTGTGCTTCATTCATGAAGCGGTAGCTACGTAATTTGCGTGGGCGCTCCTTAAAACTGCCCGGCGTAAGGGCGCGTAATTTAAATGATCCCGTAGGTGGCGTGGATCATTTAAATTAGGCGCGTTCCCGCGCCGAGCGTAGTGCGCATGCTCCGTCGGGTAACTTTCCCGACGTGCATTGCGGTAAATGACGTCGCAAGGACGTCATTTGCTTCAAAGTGAACGTGAATGGCGTCCAGCGCCATTCACGATTCACTTACGCAAACAACGTAATTTTCAAATTTCGCGACGCGGGAACGACGGGTATACTTGGCATTGGCTGCGCCTGCTAATAGCAGGTGCAGCCTTACGCGGAACCCGACGAACGCAAACGACGTAAAATGCGTACGTAGGGAGCGCGTACGGTTGTGAATTGGCGTTAGTATGCAATTTGCACACTCTACGCTGACCACTACGGGAACGCCACCTAGCGGCCATCGTAAGAATGCAGCCTAAGATACGAGGGCATAAGAGCCTTATGCCAGTCATATGTTAGGCTGCAGTTGGCGTAACAAGCTTTCTGAATACAGAAAAGTCGTTACGCCGGCGCAACTAAGCAATTGCGCTGCGTAACTATGGTTATGCAGACGCAATTGCTTACTGAATCTAGCCCAATGTCTGCAAGGTAGACAGACAGAAATGTGTAATGATTCTGTTAAAAAAACAAGTAAATACCTATTAAATTCCTTCATCTATATCACCTCCGGCGTTCTAGTTTCTGTTCTCTCATTCACTTCCTGGTTTGCGGCGCTCGTTCATGTAAGAACTACATTTCCCAGTGTTATGCCCCTCACTACACGTGACTGGGGTGTATTCGGGCACACTGTTAACTCCTCTCATACCAATGCATTCCAGTAGGCGCAGAATCCTTTTGAACTTTTATTGATACAAGACAGAGTAAAATGAAGATGGATCCGGATGGCTCGCGTAGAACTTAGAAGCCCATGTGCTTGCCTCCAGGGTGAAAGGGAAAAAGAAAAGACTGAACAACCTGATGCAAGGCCTGATGGGATAGAAAATACGGAGGCTTGCATGGACCAAATCTAACCAGCTATTCTAACTGACTGCATTGAATAGAAATAGTGCAGTTAAACAAAATGGCCATTAGATGGCAGCATAGATTTAATTTAATTATACCAAAGTCAATGAAAGATTATGAGCCTTATTAATGAAGGCATGCCAGGGGGTCTGTCAGTGGTGAGAGGGGTGGTATTTGGGGGCCTGTCAGTGGGGAGAGGGGTGGTATTTGAGGGTCTGTCCGTGGGGGGAGAGGGTGGTATTTGGGGGTCTGTCAGTGGGGAGAGGGGTGGTATTTGGGGTTCTGTCAGTGGAGGGAGGGGGTGGTATTTGGGAGGGTTGAGGGTCTGTCAGTGGGGAGAGGGGTGGTATTTGGGAGGGTTGAGGGTCTGTCAGTGGGGGAAGGGGTTGTATTTGGGGGTCTGTCAGTGGGGGGAAAGGTGGTATTTTGGGGGCTGCCAGTGGGGAGAGGGAGGTATTTGGGGGTCTGCCAGTGGAGGAAGGGGGTGGTATTTGGGAGGGTTGAGGGTCTGTCAGTGGGGGAAGGGGTTGTATTTGGGGGTCTGTCAGTGGAGTGGGGGGAGGGTGGTATTTGGGGGTCTGTCAGTGGGGGAGAGGGTGGTATTTGGGGATCTGTCAGTGGGGGAGGGGTGGTATTTGGGGGTCTGTCAGTGGAGGGAGGGGGTGGTATTTGGGGGGGGTGTATCACTTGGGGGTAGTTGGTGTCTGTCAGTTGGTGTCTGTCAGTGGGGAGCGTAGTGGAGAGGGTGGGGGTCTGTCAGTAGGGGTAGAGATTGGTAGTTGCAGGGGTGGGGGTCGATCAGTGGCACCCCTCCCTCCACTGACAGCCCCCAACCACCAAAAACCACCCTCACCCCCCTCCCTTATAACTCCAAACCCCCCAAATATAGGGTGACCACGTGTCCCGGATTGCCCGGGACAGTTTATTTTGCAGGTCTGTCCCGGGCACCTTCATTCCAGGACAATACAGTGTCCCGAAATGAAACTGATACAGCCACCCCCCAAGCCTAACTAATGCCCCCAAAAAAGGCAGCTACATCACCCCTTTACTCACTGACAGTACTTGTCCTGGCCGGGAATGACTGGAGGAGCGCATTCCCGCCCCCTGCTTGTGATTGGAGAAATCATAAATCCCACCTCTTGTGTCCAATCACTGTGTTGTAAATTCGTTTACAACACAAGCTGATTTTTAGGAAGGGGGGTGTCCCTGAATGGTAGTTTGGAAATGTGGTCACCCTACCCAAATACCACCCTTCCCCCACTCACAGATTTCCAAACCCCCAAATATCCCCTTGCTCCACTGACAGATCCCCAACCCCCCCAAATACCACCCCCATTCTCCACTGACAGCCCACCAAACCCTCCCTCCACTGACAGACCCCTAACCCCTCAAATACCACCCCTCCCCCTACTCACAGACCTCCAAACCAACCAAATACCACCCCCTTCACTGACAGACCCCCACAGGGGGTGCCTGGCTTCATTGGAGCCCAGAGGAGACATGCAGGGTGTTTTTAGACCCGGGATGTCTCATTAAAGAGAAACCTGTCCACAAATAATCATCTCAAAAAAGTTAAAGCGGTGGTTCCCCCTTAAAAACAACTTTTTTTTATTCCACTGCCCCCCCACATTACAATCGAATTAAGGCTCTTATTTTTTTTTGCTGCTGTACATACCTTGATACAGCATCTTCACCCGTGCATCCGGGTTGCGAGTCCCGCGGGAGTGGGCGTTCCTCACATGTGTTTGATTGACATTTTGCCCAAAAACGAGCTCTCCCCTGTCGCGTAAGCCACGTCACGGTTGGCGAAAGGAGCCGAACGGCGAGTCGGCGCTATACTGCGCATGCGCATCGCCGTTCGGCTCCTTTCGCCAATCGTGACGCGGCTTACGCGACGGGGGGAGAGCTCGTTTTTGGGCAAAACGTCAATCAACAGCATGTGAGGAATGCCCACTCCCGCGGGACTCGCAACCCGGATGCACGGGTGAATATGCTGTATCAAGGTATGTACAGCAGCAAAAAAAAAATAAGAGCCTTAATTCGATTGTAATGTGGGGGGGCAGTGGCATAAAAAAAAGTTGTTTTTAAGGGGGAACCACCGCTTTAAGCAAAAAATAAATTTACTCCCAAGCATATAAACCTCCCCAAAAAATTTGAGGCCCCCATGTATAAGCATATATGAACGTAAACATATGCGTTGGGGGGCACCTACGTGTGAAAACATTGATTGCGATACACATGTTGCACATCACCGCATGCGCCGGAGTCAGAGAGTATATTTTTATAAACTGATGACCTATAGGCGGCTTTTGAGGAGTCGCCTATAGAAAATACGGGGTACAGAAGTTTGTTGCCATTTCACAGGCACACACAAATTTAAGGTTTGACACGTTGGGTATCTATTCACTCGGTGCAACCTTATCTATTTATCTATATTTGACCAAAAACGTGGGTCATTTATTGCGTTTGTTTCCCTTTAAATTCACTTTAGTGTGTTTTTTTACAGAAATTTTGCATTTCCTAGACCTTTGCAGTAATATCGTGAGACATAAAAAAAAATGGGAACTTTATTTTATTCTCTAGGGTGTCTGCTTTCAGAAATCGTATCGTGTTTGGGGGGTTGGTTATGTAATCTTCAGACCAAATTTTGTCCAAACATGTCTGCATTTTTTTTTTGCAAAAGGGCAGCGAAAGGGTTAAAGTTGATCAAAAACCCGGGAAATGCAGACAGGAAACACGTGGCCTCCACTTCCACCAGTTGTGTCTGTTAAATGTTTATGACATTAAAGTTTGTTTAAAAAAAAAAAAAAAACGTAGAGCTCCCGTCTGCAGCCAGACCCCCTTGCAGATTTTCTCGCCCCCCTCCCCCAGCACAGTTAAAGGAAAGCATGGATACATTGTATATAAAAGGAGGAAGATCTTCATCAATGGAGACATTTCTTCTAAACAATGAGAAGTCAACGTGTCATTACAGGAAGATCGGATCCCTGAGCTACAAGAAAATGGAGGACACCCTCCTCCCTCTCTGAGCTACAAGAAAATGGAGGACACCCCTCCCCCTCTCTGAGCTACAAGAAAATGGAGGACGTGCCCCTCCCTCTCTCTGAGCTACAAGAAAATGGAGGACGTGCCCCTCCCTCTCTCTGAGCTACAAGAAAATGGAGGAGACCCCCCCTCCCCCTCTCTGCGCTACAAGAAAATGGAGGACGTGCCCCTCCCTCTCTCTGAGCTACAAGAAAATGGAGGAGACCCCCCCTCCCCCTCTCTGAGCTACAAGAATATGATGGCACTGAGGACACCTCCTCCTCGTCTCACATGTAGCTGCAGCCAGGGACAGACAAGTGGCTGAAGAAAAAAATAATCCAGAGAGATTAGGGTAAGAATGGGGGACTATGGAGGGGCAATGTGGGGTCACTAAGGGGGAAGGGAAGTACAGGGAGCTAGCTTCAGTTCACACCAACACAGTCACACAGATCACCCCCCCCCACAGGCACACAGATCACCTACCCCCCCCCCACGCACACAAATCAACTCCCCCCCCCCCACACACACACAGATAACCTACCTAGGGTTGCCACCTCATCCCTTTAAAAAGGAACACATCTGAATTACACAGGTTCTGAGGCTAATTTAATGCAGATAAGGCACCAAGTGAGTTTAATTACCACCTTAATCAGCCACAGAACCTGTGTAATTCAGATGTGTTCCTTTTTAAAGGGATGAGGTGGCAACCCTAAACCTCCCCCCCCCCCCCCCACACACACACAGATCACCTACCTCCTTCACACTCAAAAGTTCCCACAGAGCTTCTTCTCAGTCCCAACAGAACTTATTAACTCAAACAATACAACTTCAGGGGGGGGGGGGGGGATACCAACATATACACAACGATATTCATTAGGGATAGTTTGCCGCCCCCCCCCCCCTTCGAAGAACATCGGTATTTGCAGGGTGTTTGCCCCACCAAATGCCCTGCAATGTGCTGCACAGTGCATTATGCGCCCCGATTGAGCAAAGCCCAAAAGCACCCACCCCCCCCCCATGTTGAGGGCATGTGACCTGGTATAGTTCGGAGGGGGGGCGCTTGCTCCCCCACCTTTCCCGACCAGCCAGGCTGCATGCTTGGATAAGGGTCTGGAAAGGATTTCAGGGGGGGACGGACCCCACACCTTTTCTTTAAAATTTGGTGTGGGATTCCCCTTAAAATCCTTTGGGTCTGGTATATGGACTGGGAGGACGCCGTGACATTTTTTTCTTTCCTCTTTTTTTTCCCAATAGCTGGGTACCGGCAATTGTAACCGCGAGTCAATTTAAATGTGATTTGACCTTTTTTTTTTTTTAGAAACTTCATTTTTTTCGCAGCATGTTCTATATATGCTAAAGATGCACCACTTTAAAGGCAGACTAAGGGGACCCCCAGGAGTTTTTCATTTTTTTATTGTTGCACTTTAAGCATCATTAAAGCGGGGGTTCACCCGAAAATATGTTTTTAACATTAGATTGAGGCTAATTGTGGGAAGCACAATCTGGTGTTTTTTTTTAAATCAATGCAGTACATACCGTTTTAGAGATCGATGTTCTCCCCGGCTTCCGGATATGGTCTGCGGGACTGGGCGTTCCTATTTGATTGACAAGCTTCCGACCGTCGCATACAGCGCGTCACGAGTTGCCGAAAGAAGCCGAACGTCGGTGCGGCTCTATACGGCGCTTGCACACCGACTCTAGCAGCAGATGCATTGTCTACATACCCCCTCACTATTAAGCCTGAGCAGCACACATACACTTCCCAGGTCACATGGTGCCTACTGAACCGGTCGGGATTCGAACCATCTGTAGCCAGCTTTATTTAGAAACCCAAGGTCCACATTTATTCCATTAACTCTTGTGTCAAATACAATTATCATTCCAAGTTCAAAAGTTTTTCCCTTCCTGAGTATTTTTCAAGTTTAGCAACCAAAACCTTCATATCTTCCATACGGTGGTCTGGTTGTGAGAAATGATGTGCCACCAGTGTGCAGGGATCATCTTCCTCATGTTATCTGGCTACCGGCTAACATACCTCCCAACCGTCCCAGATTCGCCGGGACCGTCCCGGGATTTGATATAAGTCCTGGAGCGGAGCTCAGTGGCGGAACAAGTTCTTGCACTTGGATCCAGGGACTTGCCCAGCAGGCGTGCACAAGCTGTGGGCACCAGTAAGATCTGCCCGCGGCTTGTACTTTGTGTCTGGTGTTCTGCATGGCAGCACATCTCTATTTGGCAGCTGGAATCTCATGGCCGTCTGCCTCTCACACAGTGCAGAGCAGCTGAACCCACCTTCTCCTCCTCCCAGGCTGTGATGCTTTACTGTAGACAGGAGGAGGAAGAGGGGGGACAGGGCTCTGCATCTGCTGCACTGATCTGAGGTCACTGATACTGTAAACATTCGGCTTGCACTGCTATGCAGCACTAATTGCCACTGATAGGTGGCACTGATGAGGCAGCACTGAAAGGCTTCACTGATAGGCGCTGATGAGGCAGCACTGATAGGCTGCACTGATAGGCTGCAATGATGAGGCAGCACTGATGAATAAGCACTGATAGGCGACACTGACAGCACTGATAATCGGGACACTAATCAGTGCCCTGATTATCAGTACAGATGTCCCCTTTCACACTAGCTTATTACCAGCTCTCTCTCAAAGGAATGCCGATAACCGGCAAGTGTTTTTACATCTTGATAATCTGTGATTCGACACAGCTGATCATGTGGTAAAGAGCTGCTGTCATTGCCTTGTACCCTGATCGGTGATGTGCAGCTCACCACCAATCGATGCACGCATGCGCGGCAAGAATGGGAGGACAACATATGATGTCCTACCAGAACTAGGGCAATCATGGCCAGCCGTCGGTTGACTATTCTGTGGGCGGGAATCGGTTAAGGTAGGCTCAGACAAAGCAATCAAAGCTATATTTTCCCCTAATCGTCTTTCAGGACAGCCACAAGAGACCTTGGTTCCTCCCCTCTGTAGGATGCCCCGCGCCAGCCTTCTATAAATTTCCTCCTCCCCTGTTGGCTCCTCAGTTATTTGTGTTTCCTCCAGAGAGGAGACACCATGGGGAAACCAAGCCAGGAGAGCAAGGGAGGCTTGGACAAAAGAGGCCTAAAAGGAAATAACAGAGGCTCTTTGGGCAAAGCCAGGTAAACCTACCCGATGGAAGATTGCCACCACCACATCCCTGAGAGCAGGTAGAGGTCGGGGGGGGCTCCTTTTCCAGATGAGTGCAGTATAGAGGAAGTGCATGGCCGCCAGCGAGTCCCTGACTATAGGCAGCATGGAAGCCAGCTATGGCAGTGAAGCCCTGTGTTCAAACTGTCGCCGGGTTCTAGGACAGCACAGAGCCGGGTGACGTCCGGCAGAAGAGGCGAGCACTTCGGTTTTGCCGTGGCTTCTGGTTTCCGGCCGTGGACTTTGAAAAGGAGCCAGGCATGGGCTGGAGAAGAGCTGCAGATGCTGTAGAGACCGTATAAGTTCCAGTGGCGACACCAGAATGTCGGACGCAGAAGGAAGGGACCAGACTGCTCCAGCAG
Source organism: Rana temporaria (assembly GCF_905171775.1). Classification (NCBI taxonomy): domain Eukaryota; kingdom Metazoa; phylum Chordata; class Amphibia; order Anura; family Ranidae; genus Rana; species Rana temporaria. The sequence goes on from NC_053490.1 coordinate 10,810,052, forward strand.
AGGCCAGCTCCAGCCACGCCAAGGTAAGGGGAACCTAGGGTGGAACTCCCCTTACCAGAACCCACCCCATGCCCAACCTGTTCCCTCATAGTGGCATGGGATTAAGGGGGTAGGGAAAGGGTCCCTCTGGTGTCAGAGGGAAGGTCATGGGGCTCCGAGGGAGTAAAGGCTGCGCACCTGCATTTTTTTTTTTGCAGGGGAGAGGGATGTGAATGTTAATGCCTGCGGGTGTTTTTCTTATGTCTTTCAGAACAAAACAGACAAGCCCAGACCTCCCCATAGCTCTAAGAGAAGGTGGCATTCATGTAAAGCTACACTTAGGGACTCCTGGGGAAAACCACTCTGTAAAGAGTGTATTAGTAAACTAGTACAGGAACACTCCACTGAACAGGGAAGTGAACTAGCGGCATCCGTAAAAGAACTATCTAGTACCTTTCGAATCCTTTCTTTGAAGGGTTTCAGATCCTGCAGCTTCAGACTGCTCCTCTTCCAGCACGACAGGCAGCGTTACCAAAAACGCAAGCACTAGTGCAGACCCTCCAGTTGCCCCCAGAGAAGAGCCAGACAGTGCAGTCTCCAGTTCCCAAGAATCGGAGGCTCTGGAAGGGGATTCCAGAAAGCCATCCCATTACAAGCTCTCGTTAGAAGAGGTCGACGATCTCTTGGGGGGCCATTTATACCACACTTGGGCCTAGATTCACGTAGGGCGGCATAACGTTGTGCGGGCATAGCGTATCTTATTTACGCTACGCCGCCGCAACTTAGAGAGGCAAGTGCTGTATTCACAAAGCACTTGCGTCCTAAGTTACGGCGGCGTAACGTAAATCGGCCGGCGTAAGCACGCGTAATTCAAAGTAGGCAGGTCGTGGGCGTGTTGTATTTAAATTAAGCGTGACCCCATGTAGATGCATGGCCGAACGAACGGCTCATGCGCGTGCATGCTCAGTATCACGTCGTATTTACGCCCAAAGATAAGACAGCTCAATGCCTGTGACGTGAACGTAACCTACGCACAGCCCCATTCATGTACGACTTGCGTAAACGATGTAAAAAGATACGCTTGTTCCGACGTCCATACCTTGCATGGGCTGCGCCACCTAGAGACCAGCTTTATCTTTACGCTGGCGTATGTCTTACGTAAACGGCGTAACTAATTGCGACGGACATACATAGGTTCGTGAATCGGCATATCTTGCTCATTTACATATTCAATGCGAAAATCAACGGAAGCGCCACCTAGCAGCCAGCGTAAATATGCACCCAAGATACAACAGCGTAGGAGACTTACGCCGCTTGTATCTTGGCAGAATTTATGCGTAACTGATTCTATGAATCAGGTGCATAGATACGACGGCGGCCATTCGGACTTACGATGGCGTATCTGGAGATACGCCGTCGTAAGTCTTTGAGAATCTGGGCCTAGGTATGCAAACAGAAAATAAACCCCTATCTCTGCATGACCAGGTGTATGAAGGCCTAGGAGAACAGAAAAATAAGAATTTTTCAGTTCATGAGGCAATCAAAAAAAGAATGTCAGGAACCAGAAAGAAAAAACTTTTTTTTCAAAAGTCTTAAAAAGGAGGTTCCCATTTTCAGATGATCCAACATCAGTTTGGAACAAAACCCCAAAGCTAGGTGCAGCTTTCTCACAAGTCTCGAGGCACACAGACTGTCCGACGCAATGGACAAAAGGATGGACTTCCTATTAACCACTTGGGATCCGCCTGCCGTCAATTGACGGCTACAGTGCGGATCCCAATCTCCAAACTGCCGTCAATTGACGTCCGCCCCCTAGGGCGGTCCCCGCGCGCGCTCCAGAGTGCGCTGCGGGGAAAATCTGTGTTGGCCGTGTCCCTCGGACACAGCCAATTACAGATCGCCGCGAACGGCCAATCAGAGTGGCCGTTCGCGAGGCGATCTGTGCGGCCAATGAGAGAGGATCTCATATGTAAACATATGAGATCATCTCTCATTGCCGTTTTACACAGAGACAGCGGTGCTGTCTCTGGAGAGGAGACGGATCTGTGTCTCTTGTACATAGAGACACAGATCGGTCACCCCCCCTCCACCTACAGTTAGAACACTAAGCAGGGATACATGTAACCCCTTCCTCACCCCCTAGTGTTAACCCCTTCAATGCCAGTCACATTTATACTGTAATTAGTGCATATTTATAGCACTGATCGCAGTATAAATGTGAATGGCGCCAAAAATGTGTCCGATGTGTCCGCCATAACGTCGCAGTCCCATCGCCGCCATTTCTAGTAAAAAAAAATAATTAAAAAAAAATAATTCTGTCCCCTATTTTGTAAGCGCTATAACTTTTGCGCAAACCAGTCGCTTATTGCGATTTTTTTTTTTTTTACCAAAAATATGTAGAAGAATACGTATCGGCCTAAACTGAGAAAAAAAAATGTTTTTTTTTTTTAAATTGGGATATTTATTATAGCAAGAAGTAAAAAATATTGTATTTTTTTCAAAATTGTCTCACTTTTTTGTTTATAGCGCAAAAAATAAAAACCGCACAGGCGATCAAATACCACCAAAAGAAAGCTCTACTTGTGGGGAAAAAAGGACGTCAATTTTGTTTGGGAGCCACGTCGCACGACCGCGCAATTGTTAGTTAAAGCGATGCAGTGCCGAAAGCTGAAATTTCACCTGGGCAGGAGGGGGGTATATGTGCCCAGTAAGCAAGTGGTTAAAGAAGTTCTGACTGACTCAAATACAAGTCCACATTGAGGAGGGAACTGCAAAAGAGCAGATTCTTCCTTTCCAACACTCCTGAGAGGCATCGCGTATATCACAGATGCATCAGCAGAATTGGTATGGATGGCAGTCAGATCCTTCACATTAGCTAACTCCACAAGAAGAGCCCTGTGGTTAAAGACATGGCAGGGGGACTGAGAGTCTAAAGCCAAACTTTGCAGGATCCCATTTACAAGTGACCTACTGTTTGGACCAGGGTTGGAGAAAGTGCTGGATCGCACAGCAGACAAGGAAAAAGCATTTCCACTGAATCGTAAACCAGCCTGGGGTCAGCCACAGCAAAGGAGGCAAAGAGGGGACACAAGATCCCACTTTAGAAGACCCGGAAAAAAACATGGGTCCAGAGAGGAAAAGGCAAAGGAGGGGCGATTTTTAGTCCTCCTGAGCAAACCCGCAAACAATGACAAATTAGTCACAGTGGGGGGGGGGATGACTGGGGGGCCTCACAGAATGCTGGATGCAGGACAGGCCAGTAGCTCAATTGCATATTGAGCAAGCTCTGACCAGTGGTCCATCCTCAAGACCCAGTAACCCAGTGGATGCTCTGTTGGAAAGGTCTCCAAGTCTGATCTTGCCCCTATATATTCCTGCACCATGTAATGCAGACGCTGGCAAAGGTTGGGCATGTCGCAGATGAGGCGGTTCTTGGACAGGTTGCATTTCTTTTGAAGGTCAGCCAACCGAGCACTGGCATTATATGACCGGTGGAAATGCCCACAGACTTTCCTGGCCTGCCTCAGGAGATCCTGTAAAGCCCAGGTATCTGCACAAGAACCTCTAAACCACCCAATTTAGGACGTGAGCCAAACAGGGAACATGGGTCAAGTGTCGCTGTCGGAGGATGGAGAGGAGGTGGGTGCCATTGTCGCAAAACCACCATTCCTGGCTGAAGCTGGCGTGGCGTCAACCACCTCTAAGCCTGCCCCTGCAAAGCTGACAGAATCTCTGCCCCAGTGTGGCTCCTGTCCCCTAAGCAGACCAACTTAAGCACCGCAGGGCATCTTTTTGCCTGAGTGCTTGCGTAGCCTCTTGAACGCCTACGGAGCAACACTGGTTCTGAGGACAAATCGGCAGAGGAAGAGGCCATAGAGGAAGAAGGGGGGGTGGATGAGAGAGCTGTGGCAGAATCGCCACTACTAGCATTTTGGAGGAGTGGTGGCGGAACAAGATCCAACAATACTGCACCCTGTCCTGCAGACCTGCCAGCAGAGTTACCCAGTGCACCGTGAAAGAAAAGTAACGTCCCTATCCATGCCTGCTAGACCATGAGTCAACGGTAATATGCACCTTACCGCTGAATGCCCTGTCTAACGAGGCCAAGACATTGCCTTCCACATGCCGGTAGAGAGCTGGAATGGCCTTCCGTGAAAAGAAATGGCGTTTGGGAACCTGCCACTGAAGTACCGCACATTCCACAAATTCACAAAAGGGACGAGTCTACCAGCTGAAAAGGCAGCAGTTGCAGTGCTAGCAATTTGGCCAAGCTAGCATTAAGATGCTGAGCATGTGGATGTCTGGGACCAAATTTCTTTCTACGGTTTAGCAACTGGGGTAGGGAAATTTGCCTGTTAAAATCATATGGTGGTGTACTGCTAGCAGATTGGCCGCAAGTACTTGGTACACCTATTGCTATGCCTTCATTCCTCTCAGTGCAGGTTTCTGAGAGGACTGGAAGTATAGTGGGGTTGGAGATCCCAGATGAAGAGCAAGGAGAAGTCTGCCCTGTTCTTTGAAATGGGTCTTTAGAGTGCTCTTGCCAATGGACTGCATGAAAGGTCGTCATATGTCTGGTCAAGCATATGTTGCCCAAGCTGCTGCTGTTTTGGCCACGCTTGATCCGCTTCAGACATAGGTTGCAGACAGCAATGTTGCAATCTGCTGCACACATCTCAAAAAAGGCCCACACCAAAGAACTTTTCAAAATAAGTGGGGAGTTAGCAGCGCCCTGCATCTGCTTAGCTCTGTGATGTGATGCAATAGGGTGGCTGCCCTTAAGTTGCACCCTGGAGGGCATCCTGCCTTGTTGGAGATGTGCTGCCTCCTCCTCCTCGTCCTCTCTTCCATCAGGCACCCAAGTAGAGTCAGTGACCTCCTCATCCCCTCCCTGCTCGTCACTGGAGAAAACTTGGCAGTATGCTGCAGCTGGGGGAACATGACTGCCAGTCTCTTGTCCTTCTTGGGCACCCCCTCTCTCTAGGCTCACGTTACTCCCTTTCTCAACCTGGGTACCATCATCAGAACCTTCAAATCGCTGTGTATCCTGCAGCAGCATGTACCTGACACTGTGGTTGAATAGTTCGGGGGACGACTCCATGCATGATGGTGGGGCTAGGAAAGGGGTGACTGTTGACAAGGAGCCGATGGAAGAGTCTACTTTGGCAGGCAAACTACTCTGAGCCTGGGTGACAGAGGATGAGGACGGCTTTGTTATCCACTCCACCAACATTTCTGCATGTTGTGGCTCAATAACACGGCCAGCAGCAGAAAAAAGGACAAGCTCACAAGCTGTGTGTGTGTGTGTGTGTGTGTGTGTATGTATGTATATGTGTGTGTGTATATATAGGCATTCGGCGCCGCTCCAATTTGCCGCGAATGCCTCATAATGTTCGTTTTTCGTTGAACGAGCAAACACCCGATGTTCGACCTGAACATCGAGCTTGTCCCTAGTGGACAGCCTTCCCAGAAGAGTTTAAGCTGTTATAGCTGCAAAGGGTGGGCCAACTCAATATTGAACCCTACGGACCAAGACTGGGATGCCATTAAAGTTCATAAATCGCATTCCCACATTACCTCCCTCACCCTTCTGCTTCTCCTATCCTCTGGTGATGTCTCCCCAAACCCTGGGCCTCCGTCATCTAACTGTGCTCAATGCACCCATTACCCTACACCCTCTGGATGCAGCCGCAATGCACACAATCTAGTTCCAATTTCTCTTCTTCCCAAGACCAGACTCCCTTTCTCTTGCGCCCTTTTCCTCCGTCTCCTCTCTCTCCAAATGCCTAACAGTCACTCGTAGAAACCTTCATCATATCAACCCTTCTCTTTTGTACTCTGTGACTGACCACCTCTATGACAAAATCGCACCCCTGTCCTGCACTGACCTAGCCACTTCTGTCTACAACACTTCACTTCTAGCATCACTGGACAGGCTGGCCCCCCTCACTACACGCAGAATAAGGCCCCGTCCCCTTCAACCCTGGCAAACAGATGATACTAGAAGTCTGAAAAAACACAGCCGTGCTTTTGAGCGCCAGTGGCGCAAGAGTAAGTCCCAGGAAGACTTTGTCTAGTATAAATCTGCCCTCCAAATATACAATTCCAGCCTCCTCGCTGCCAAGCAGACCTATTTCATCACCCTCATTAAAAACTTATCATCCCATCCCCGTCAACTCTTCTCTACCTTCAACTCTCTCCTCCGTCCTCCATTGCCTCCACCCACTAACTCACTCAATGCCCAGGAGATTGCCAATCACTTCAAACAGAAGATTGATACAATTCGCAAGGAGATCTCTACTGTTCAGACACCCTCCACACTTCACACCTCATGCCCACAGGTACAGTCATTACATCCCTCTTTCAACCCCACTGCTACAGATGAGGTTGCTAAATTACTTGCTAACGTCCATCTTACCACCTGAGCTCTGGATCCTGTTCCCTCACAAATGCTACGTTCACCCTCTGACTCTATTCTACACTATCTAACCCACATCTTCAACCTCTCCCTCTCTTCTGGCATCTTCCCTTACTCTTTGAAACATGCACTTGTCAGCCCCATACTTAAAAAGCCCTCACTGGACCCATCCAATCTTGACAACCTACGCCCCATCTCCTTGCTCCCCTTTTTATCCAAACTCCTTGAACGTCTAGTCTACAACCGACTGAGCGTCCACCTTGCTGATAATAACCTTCTTGATCCCCTTCAGTCTGGATTTCGTCCTCAACATTCCACAGAAACTGCTCTCCTAAAACTAACAAACGATATACTAACGGCCAAAACTAAGGGACACTATTCTGTGCTCCTACTCCTGGACCTCTCTGCCGCCTTCGATATGGTTGACCACCCACTCCTCCTCAAAAAACTCCACACCTTTGGCCTCCGTAACTGTACTCTTCGCTGGTTCTCTACCTACTTATCCAACCGCACCTTCAGCGTTACTTGCAACTCTACTTCCTCCTTTCCTCTTCCATTCTCTGTTGGGGTCCCCCAAGGTTCTGTTCTTGGACCTCTCCTATTTTCAATCTACACCTCCTCACTGGGTCAGATGATAGCCTCCCACGGCTTCCAATACCACCTCTACGCTGACGACACTCAAATCTATTTCTCTGCCCCTCAAATCACTCCTTTATTTTCCTCACGTATCACTAATTTACTATCAGATATATCACTTTGGATGTCACACCACTTCCTTAAACTCAATCTATCCAATACGGAACTTATAATTTTCCTTCCCCCACGTGCTTCTTCCCCTGATCCCTCTGTCAAAATTGATGGCACAACTATCAGCCCATCCCCACATGTCAAGGTCGTAGGAGTAGTCCTGGACTCTGAACTGTCCTTTAAGCCTCTTGTTCAATCACTGTCCAAATATTGCCACCTCAACCTTCGCAACATCTCCAAAATACGCCCCTTTCTAACCAATGACACCACAAAACTCTTCACTCCCTGGTCATCTCTTGCCTTGATTACTTCAACTCCCTTCTCATTGGCTTACCTCTGCATACTCTAACCCCCCTTCAGTCCATCATGAATGCTTCAGCCAGACTCATCCACCTTACCAACCGCTCTGTCTGCTACTCCTCTCTGTCAATCCCTCCACTGGTTTCCGCTCACCCAACAAATTAAATTCAAACTACTAACAATCACCTGCAAAGCCATCCACAACTCTGCCCCAGCTACATCACTGACCTAGTCTCTAAATACCAACCTAATCGTTCTCTTCGTTCTTCTCAAGACCTCCTACTCTCTAGCTGTAAGGGCTTACCTTGAGGGGAGTCCATTTTGCCGATTTTTGAGCTCACCCTTGCAGGTACACACAGCCCACGGTAATAAGGTAAGACACTACCTGGGCTGTGAGTCTGTGCACGGGGGCTATATAGGGATTAGCCAAGGATAGTCAAGTATAGCCGTGGCCCAGGATTCCAGAACTCAGAGTAAGGTCAGATTCCGGGGTCAGTCTTGTAACTGAGCAGACGGGGTACACTGATGACAGCTGAGGGTCAGGTAACTACTGATGGAAAGTTCAGGGTTTGCAGACAGGAACCAAAGACAAGTCCGGGGCACAAGCCGTGGGTCAAGGGCTGGAGAAGGCAGGGAAAGTCCGAAAGTACAAGCCGGGGTCAAAGGGCAGGAGACATCAGCATTCCAGGGTACATAAGCCAAAGGGTCAGAAGTTCCGGGTGAGAGGAGAGTGGTCAAGAAGTCCGGGTCAAGGCAAGGAGATCTGGCAGCAGGTAAACAAATTAATAGCTGAAGACCACCACAGGAACCGTTGGCACAGACAGAACAATGAACTGACACCTCCCTCATAGTGAGGCAGGGCTTTATACCCTGGTTGATTAGGAAACCTGCCTCAGCTGGACCAGGATAGACAAGTGCAGATTGTAGGGAGATCCAGAGACAGGCAATCAGCACATAGTTCAGAACCAGGCTCCGACGGACAGCAAGCAGAATATCAACTGAGAAGTGGCTCAGAGGCAAAGACCTGGAGCAGCAACGGAGAGGTACTGGGTTCAATTCCACCCAGAGCCACTTGGGGCATGACCACGCCTCGCTGTCTGTTTGGCACGGTAGCGATCGTGACACTAGCTCTCTCATCACCTGCTCCCATGCTCGTCTCCAGGTCTTTTCCAGAGCCTCTCCAAGCCTATGGAACTCCTTACCCCAATCTATCCACCTATCTCCTTCTCTATTAGCTTTTAGAAGATCCCTAAAAACCCTCCTCTTCAGAGAAGCCTACCCTTCCCACACCTAACAACTATATTTTCATTTGAGTCCATCTGATTATCTCCCACAGCTACTACCCTTTGTTCCACTTGACCCTCCCTTCTGGATTGTAAGCTCTAACGAGCAGGGCCCTCTGATCCCTCCTGTATTGATTTGTATTGTGACTGTACTGTCTTCCCTGATGTAAAGCGCTGCGCAAACTGTTGGCGCTATATAAATCCTGTATAATAATAATAATGTGTGGGTAAAGGCAGGCGTCCCAATACTTTTTGGTAATATAGTGTATGTCAGATGACAAGTGGTTAATTTGTCACAGTAATGGATCAAGTTTGTAGAGTTGTAAATCATCTACTATGGAAGGTCGGTGTACTGAATGCTGTTACACTTGCAGTAAAGGCCTGTATACTTAATTTAATCCATTATTAGAGAAAAAAAAGCTGCTGTACAAAGCTGAACATACTGCTTCCGATTTATTGTAGTTTATCTGGGCTGCAAATGCATTACAATGTTCTGAATGGGACCAAAGAATGAATAAAATTGTACCAGCCAACAGAAATAATGGAATAATAGAGTGTTCCCTATAAAAACAAAATACAAAAACTTAACGTGTTTATAACATACTCCTTTTAAATTTATTAATGAAGGTTAAATAAAAGAGAAAGCAACTTTACTATAGCCAAATTTACCAAATTTTCTTTTCTTTTTTATCTTCTATACAGGTGGATTGATGGACAACGTTTTTGGTCAGGTTCGTCTTTATAGCCACAACTAAGTCCAGGGTGGTGATGGTCACAGTGTTGTTCATAGTCACAACTAAGTCAACCTGGTGATGGTCACATTGGTCTTCATCATCACAACTGATTCACACTGGTGATGGTCATGTTGGTCTTCATTGTCACAACTAAGTCACCCTGGTGATGGTCACGTTGGTCTTCATCATCACAACTGATTCACACTGGTGATGGTCATGTTGGTCTTCATTGTCACAACTAAGTCACCCTGGTGATGGTCACATTGGTCTTCATCATCACAACTGATTCACCCTGGTTATGATCACGTTGGTCTTCATCATCACAACTGAGTCATTCTGGTGATGGTCACGTTGGTCTTCATTGTCACAACTCAGTCACCTTGGTCTTCATAGTAACAACTAAGTCAACCTGGTGATGGTCACTTTGGTCTTCATCATCACAACTAAGTCATCCTGTTGATGGTCATGTTGGTCTTCATAGTCACAACTGAGTCACCCTGGTAATGGTCACAGTGTTCTTCATAGCCACAACCAAGTCACCCTGTTGATGGTCACATTGGTCTTCATCATCACAACTAAGTCACCCTGGTGCTGGTCACATTGGTCTTCATAGTAACAACTAAGTCAACCTGGTGATGGTCGCTGGTTTTCATCATTACAACTAAGTCATCCTGATGATGGTCACATTGGTCTTCATTGTCACAACTGAGTCACCCTGGTGATGGTCATGTTGGTCTTCATTGTCACAACTGAGTCACCCTGGTGATGGTCTTCATAGTCACAAATGGTGACAAATCCATATGGTTGTTCTAAGAGACTGAAAGACTTTACTGTAGGGTTCACACAGGACAAAAGCCATATCGTTCTAAATGTCATGATTGTTTTTAGATGTTCATCAGCATTGATCCAACCTCAGAGGACAACAGGAGAGAAATTACTTCAGGGTTCTGGAAGTGACAACAACCTTAAATCAAATTCAAGAGAGAAGCAATACATTCTCTGGATGGTGACAGGTTTTTCTTTCAAAATCTGACCTAACTAAATACCTGATGGAACACACAGAAGAGAAGCCTGGTCTGGGTTCTGACTGCATCATAGTGTTTCCAATGCAACCAAACCCTGGACTTGGGGGAGCTCAGACTAAAGTGAAGAGGTATTTTTGTTCTCTATGTGGCAAAGCTTTCGCAGTAATGTCGCAACTGATCACACACGAGAGGATTCATACAGGGGAGAAGCCATTTCAGTGTGAATGTGGCCAAGCTTTCACAACCAAGACCAAACTTAGCAGACACCAGAGGGTTCACTCTGAAGAGAAGCTGTATCAGTGTTCTGAATGTAACAGACCTTTTAGAGAGAAGGGAACCCTTCTTATGCACCAGAGGATTCATACTGGAGACAAGCCCTATAAGTGTGTTACTTGTGGCAAAGCTTTTAAAATTAGGTTTGATCTCATCAATCATGAAAGGGTTCACACTGGAGAGAGGCCCTATCAATGCTCCCAATGTGACAAAGCTTTTACACGGAAGTCAAACCTTCTCAGACATCAGACGATTCACACGATAGAGAAACCATTTCGATGTTCCGAATGTGGTAAAGCTTTTTTAGAGATGTCAGGACTTATCAAACATAAGAAGGCCCACGCTGGAGGAAAAACATATATAGAGAAGCCTTTTCAATGCACTGAATGTGACAAAGCTTTTGCACAGAAGCCACATCTTATCAGACATCATAAGCTTCACACGGGAGAGAAGCCATTTCAGTGTTCTGAATGTGATAAAGCTTTTATACAGAAGACACATCTTATCACTCACCTTAAAGTTCACACTGGAATACCAGAGGGTTCACCCTCTTCATCCTCAACTGCTGAGAATAAACTCTGGGAGAAGGGGGGTATTAAAGGGGTAGAAACGATGCCACTGTGACAGTTTTGGATGTCCGAGTAGTTCCACATCTCATGCCGTCCAACAAACTACTGGAACGGTACAATGATACTTTGAAAAACACACTGGGCCAGATTCAGAGACGAGATACGACGGCGTATCTCCTGATACGACCGACCGCACTCAGAGATACAACGGCGTATCTATGCGCATAGTTACGCATAGATATCCCTAAGATCCGACTGGTGTAAGTGTCTTACACCGTCGTATCTTAGGCTGCATTTTCAGGCTGGCCGCTAGGTGGCGCTTCCGTATGTTTATGCAAGGAATATGCTAATTAGGTAGATACGGCGATTCAGAAACGTATGTTCGGCCAGCGCAATTTTTTTCCGTCGTTTATGCTAGGCTTTTTTCGGCGTATAGTTACCCCTGTTATATGAGGCGTAGCTAATGTTAAGTATGGCCGTCGTTCCCGCGCCGAGTTTTGAAATTTTACGTCGTTTGCGTAAGTCGTTCGCGAATAGGGCTGGACGTAATTTACCTTCACGTCGAAAGCAATGACGTTTTGTGGCGGATTTTCGAGCATGCGCACTGATATTTTTTCACGAACGGCGCATGTGCCGTTTAAAAAAAAACTTAAAAAACGCGGGGTCAAAGCAAATTTAAATAAAACACGCCCCCAACATCCCCATTTGAATTAGGCGGGCTTACGCCGGCCCACATATGTTACGCCGCCGTAACATAGGGCGCAAGTTCTTTCTGAATACGGAACTTGCACCCAAAGTTACAGCGGCGTAACGTATCTAAGATATGTTACGCCGGCCGGATAGATACGCTCAGGTATCTGAATCCAGCCCACTTGCTACAATTCATGAATGTAATGGACAGATGCATTGAGTTTAGTTCTTATGTCCATCAGGCACACATCTAGAGATCCATGGAAAACTTTTCCTTTTGAGATAATTTTTGGACATGCACCAGTGGCAGTGACTAAACCAGTGGTCTCCAAACTTTCTAAACAAAGGCCCGGGTTTAAAGTCCTTCAGATTTCAGGAGGGCCAGATTGTGGCCAGTGGGAGTGGAAATTTTTCTGGCATCAGTAGGAGTAAACATCACCACATTTGGTATTAGGTTAGAGGAATAGTGCCCAATCGTTGGTATCATAAAGAGGAATAGTGCCCTATTATTAGTGTCAGTGGGAGAAATGGTGCTCCATTATTGGTGTTCGATGGCAGACTAGTGTCCTGTATCAATGGGAGGATTAGTGCATCAAGGGCAGGATAAAATAAAGCAAGGTGCCGCAGTTTGGAGACCCCTGGACTAAACTGTGTGTTTTCCGTAATGATTCTCAACTATTATTCATTGATTTTTTTTTTTTCTTATGAAGCTTTGATGGAACATGTAATTTGTTTGCATCATAAACAAAATAATTTGCATTCCAAAGTGTTTTCTTTATTTCCAGATCTCCACATTGATAATTCTTCCTCTCCAGGTAGAGGTTGAGCTCCACGTTGCAAAGCATCTGCAGACAAGCTTGAGATAAAGCTGGCGATACACTGATTGAAGCCAGTGTGTGACCATCTCTGCTTGAGAAAAGTTGATCTTTGACTTCTGTCGAAGGGACATATTGGGAAAACATTTCTCTACCGGCGGCTGCAGATCGGTGTATTCTGACAGGAAAGAGTGCTGCTGTCTGTATACATAGTCCCAACATGGGGGATTCCTTAACCGGATCTGTGTGGATAGAGGAAATGGCCAGAAAAACAAAACTAACCATGTATGGCCAGCCAGTGGCGTCACTAGTGTCAGTGTCACCTGGTGTGGTTGGTGTCACCCCCCCCCCGGTCACTAAGCAATCCAGGGCACTGAGCAGGCTGGTGCAACAGCACAGCTCTCCCCCTGTGTAACACCCCTAATGTACTGTAAGCCTCCCTCCCCCCTGTAATCCCCCTAATGTATCCCCCCCTGTGCAATTCCCTTCATGTAACCCCCCTGCGATCCCCCTAATGTAACAACCCTGTGCAATCACCCTAATGTAACCACCCCTCCTGTGCAATCCCCCTAATGTAACCCCCCTTCTGTGCAATCCCCCTAATGTAACCACCCTTCCTGTGATATCCCCCTAATGTAACCCCCCCTCCTGTGCAATCCCCCTAATGTAACCCCCCCTCCTGTGCAATCTCCCTAATGTAACCCCCCTCCTGTGCAATCTCCCTAATGTAACTACCCTTCCTGTGCAATCCCCCCCTCCTGTGCAATCTCCCTAATGTAACTACCCTTCCTGTTCAATCCCCCTAATGTAACCACCCTTCCTGTGCAATCCACCTAATGTAACCACCCTTCCTGTGCAATCTCCCCAATGTAACCACCCCTGCGATCCCCCTAATGTAACCCCCCCCCCCTCTCTACATTCACAGCGTGGCTCTATCAACATACATGTCCTTCCTCCCAGGCTCCTCCCTCCAGTTGTGGATATACTGTCAGAGTGGAAGAGGAGTCCAGGCTGACGAGTGTAATTGCGATAAGCAGCCAGCACCTCTCCCCGCCTGCCTGTCGCAATAATAGGTGATTGCGAATTCTTGGACACTGGGCTATGGGACTCCTGAGCTGCCTTTCTGCCTCACAATATTGTATCCTCCTCCCTCGACGAACATCACAGGGAGCGAAAGAGACACAGCAGCTGCCAGCAGAGATACCGGAGTGCGCAGGGGAAGGAGGAAGAGCAGAGAGCCGCGGCGCCTCTCTCAATCCAGTGCCGTGCCGGTGTTGCCTGAGTGCTCGCCCATCGCTACACCACTGTGGCCAGCTGAAGACCATCTGGCCCATGTCTCTGATTGCAAAAAGATTCAGCACTCCAGGCAGGCCAGATGAGGAGTCACTGTCCAGTGAAAAAAAACTGCTCCCTATGCTTCCTTACACATACAACTTAAAGTGGAGGTTCACCCAAAAACACAATTTTTAACATTAGATTGAGGCTCATTTTGTCTAGGGGAATCGGATGTTTTTTTTAAAATCGAAGCAGTACTTACCGTTTTAGAGAGAGATCTTCTCCGCCGCTTCCGGGTATGGGCGTTCCTATTTGATTGACAGGCTTCCGACGGTCGCATACATCGCGTCACGATTTTCCGAAAGTAGCCGAACGTCGGTGCACAGGGGCCGTATAGAGCCGCACCGACGTTCGGCTTCTTTCGGCTACTCGTGAAGCGATGTATGCGACCGTCGGAAGCCTGTCAATCAAATAGGAACGCCCAGTCCCGAAGACCATACCCGGAAGCGGTGGAGAAGATCGCTCTCTAAAACGGTAAGTACTGCTTCGATTTAAAAAAAAAACACCCGATTCCCCTTGACAAAATGAGCATGAATCTAATGTTAAAAATTGTTTTTCGGGTGAACTCCCGCTTTAAGCACAGTTTGCTGCTTAAGTTTTATCTCACGTTAGGAACGTATCTGTAGGGATGGAAGACCAGTGGATGAAAACTTCAGGATAGGCACAGCTTTTAGTGTAAGAGAAATCAAGTACAAGTAAAACCTTGGTTTGAGAGTAACTTGATTTGGGAACATTTTGCAAGACAAGCAACATTTTTTTTAAATTTTGACTTGATATCATGGGTCAAGTCCTGGGGGAAAAAAGTGTGGGAACTCCCACCCAAGATTCACTCCCCCACCAAAAAATAAATAAATGATACGCTCATATGCATGATTACTAAACTGCATGTTTTTTTTTTCAATCCACTGTACCTTAGTAATTTTTTATGTTACTGGCCGCTTCCTGTATATGGATTCATCGGGTAGTGTGCGGGTATTCCGTCACTTCCTCGATGCCGCAATGTCTCCTGGGAGCTTTTGGCTGCATTCACACCTAAGCGACAGCCGCGTTCGCGTGTAGCGGCAGATTTGCCGCGAGTACAAATGTTTCAATTATTTTTTTTTTTCTAAAAGTATTCCCATTGCTGTCTATGGGAAAACGCGCCTGTCGCGTGAAAAAAAGGGTCCGGGACTTTTTTTCAGGCGACAGGCGTTGCGCGTCTATGAGATGTGAACCATCTCCATAGACAGCAATGGGAATTCTCCCCTCTAGCGGCAGAAGCGTCCCGCGTCGGGCGTTTTGTCGCTTAGGTGTGAATGCAGCCTTTGTCATTGTCCCCAGGAGACATTGCGGAGATCTGCCGCGAGTTATCACAGGATTTTGAAAGAACTTTAAGCAGACCTCCGCAATGTCTCCTGGGAACAATGACGAAAGCTCCCAGGAGACATTGCGGCATCGAGGAAGTGACGGAATACCCGCACACTACCCGATGAATCCATATACAGGAAGCGGCCAGTAACAAAGGATTACTAAGGTTCGCCTGCCCCTGACAGTGACTCGAGCTGGGCATCGCCGCTTAGTGAAGGATTGGCTCGGGCGGCTTGGCTGCTCTAGTCCTGCAAAGGGAACTGCGTTCCTGCTGTAAAAAAAGTGCAGGGACGCCGTTCCCGTAGGACTTGAGCTCTGCTTGATATACAAGCAATGTCTTTATATACAAGTAGCATCATGTCACAACTGAGTATAAAAGAGAAGAAAGGCGCCTCTAAGGCCCCGTACAGATGACCGAACATGTCTGCTGAAACTGGTCCGCGGACCAGTTTCAGCAGACATGTTCGGTCGTCTGTACAGCCGAGCGGACAGGATTCCAGCGTACATTTGCCCGCCAGGCCTTTTTCGAGCTGGCAAATATTTCTAAACATGTTTAGAAACATGCCCGCTGGAATCCTGTCCGTCGGACATGTTCGGTCGTCTGTACAGACCTACCGTACATGTCCGAGCGGCCGCCATCCCTCGCATGCGTCGAATGACTTCGACGCATGCGTGGAAGCATTGAACTGCCAGGGCCGCGCTCGTCGCCGCGTATTGAGTACGCGCGGATTTCTGTATGATGGTGAGTACAGCCATCATACAGAAATCTCCGGGCAGACATGTACGCTGAAAACGGTCCGGCGGACCGTTTTCATCGTACATGTTTGCTCGTCTGTACGAGGCCTTAGTGTAGCAATATGATTACATTTAATAAAGGTACAACATTTAGCAACTCGCATGGATGATGATTAAAACAGACACATCCAAGTATGCAGTCACCTGGGGTAAAGCTGTCCACATAGACCATGGGTCTTCAAACTATGGCCCTCCAGTTGTTCAGGAACTACAATTCCCACCACGCCTAGTCATGTGTAAATGTCAGAGTTTTACAATGTAAAATTTGGGTATACAACCACTTTAAAGTAACATACTGTATATAAAAAAAACACACATACAGTATATAAAAAAAAAAAACACACATACAATGTTAAAGTCGCCATGTACATGCACATACAAATGTAGGTGTGGCTACCTACAAAAACAACAACCGCGATGTACATGGTATATATCACTGCACATCCTGGAGTGAGAGAAATAATTCTAGGCCACTCACTCTAAACTGATGACTGAACTGTGAATACTTTTTAAGCACTAGAGTACCGGGCCATCGTCAAATGACGGCTCCACGGTGACTCTGAAAACTCAACAGGACGTCATATGACGTCCTGGATTCCTCCGGCCACTGGGGGGCACGGCGGCGCGCCCCCGAGATGCCGATGCGCGTGCCTGGCGGTCGCGATGTCCGCCAGGTACCAGCGATCGGTAACGAAAGAGCAGTGACGTGGAGCTCTGTGTGTAAACACAGAGCTCCACGTCCTGTCAGGGGACAGAGGAGACCGATCTGTGTCTCTTGTACATAGGGACACAGATCGAACACCTCCCCCAGTCACCCCCCTTCCCCCTCAGTTAGAACACAATACAGGTATACATATTAACCCCTCCCTCACCCCCTAGTGTTAACCTCTTGAATGCCAGTCACATTTATACAGTAATTAGTGCATATTTATCGCTGTATAAATGTGAATGGCGCCAAAAACGTGTCAAAAGTGTCCGATGTGTTCGCCGCAATGTCACGGTGACAGTAAAAAAATCGCAAATCGCCGCCAATACTAGTAAAAAAATTAATAAAATAAAAATGCCATAAATCTATCACCTATTTTGTAAACGCTCTAACTTTTGCGCAAACCAATCAATATATGATCATTGCGATTTTTTTTACCAAAAATATGTAGAAGAATACGTATCGGTCTAAACTGAGGAAAAAAAAAGTTTTTTTAAAAAAAAATTGTGATATTTATTAAATAAAAAAGTAAAAAATGTTGTTTTTTTTAAAAATTGTCACTCTTCTTTTGTTTATAGCGCAAAAAATAAATACCGCAGAGGTGATCAAATACCACCAAAAGAAAGCTCTATTTGTGGGAACAAAATTATAAAAAAATTGTTTGGGTACAGTGTAGCACGACCGCGCAATTATCATTCAAAGTGCGACAGCGCTGAAAGCTGAAAATTGGCTTGGGCAGGAAGGTGCGTAAGTGCCCGGTATGGAAGTGGTTAAAGGCACTATGGATAATTTGGGGTACTGAAGAATGTCACTATTTCACGGGCACGTAAAATTTTAAAAGGCATGTTTGGTATCTATTTACACGACTCAAACTCATCTTTTATATTCCACCCAAAAAATTGGGTAATGTACTGTGTTTGTGCACCCTAATCTTATCGGGTTTGAGAGAACATTTGCACTGATATCATGGGACATAAAATTATTATTGCAGTTACCACCATTCTCAAAACCAGAGCAGCCAGAATCTGGATCAAGTGTGCAAGCAGGGGCGTACCTAGAACATTTGGCACCCGGGGCGGATCCAATATCTGGCACCCCCCCCCACGGTAAAATGTAAAAACACCCCACTGTGCCCCCTGCATCCTTCAATATCTCTTTGTCACTACTGTGTACCCCCTCTCCACAACTGCACCACGGGACCCCTTTACATTACACTGCACTTCTGGACCCCTTTACATTACACAGCACCCTGCATCTCTGGACCCCTTACATTACACAGCACCCTGCACCCCTGGACCTCTTTACATTACACAGCACCCTGCACCCCTTTACATTACACAGCACCCTGCACCCCTGGACCCCTTTACATTACACAGCACCCTGCACCCCTTTACATTACACAGCACCCTGCACCCCTTTACATTACACAGCACCATGCACCTCTGGACCCCTTTACATTACACTGCACTTCTGGACCCCTTACATTACACAGCACCCTGCACCTCTGGATCCCTTTAGATTACACAGCACCCTGCATCTCTGGACCCCTTACATTACACAGCACCCTATACCTCTGGACCCCTTTACATTACACTGCACCTCTGAACCCATTACATTACACAGCACCCTGCACCTCTGGACCCCTTTATATTACACAGCACCCTGCATCTCTGGCCCCTTTACATTACACAGCACCCTGCACCTCTGGCCCCTTTACATTACACAGCACCCTGCATCTCTGGACCCCTTTACATTACACTGCACCCCTTTACATTAGACTGCACCTCTGGACAGTGCAGACCCCTCCCTACAGTGCAGACCCCTCCCTACAGTTCAGACCCCCCTACAATACAGAACACCCCCACAATACAGAACCCCCCCTCATATAAAGAACCACCCCCTATACAGAGAACACCCCCCCACAATACAGAACCCCGCCAGAATACAGAATCCCCCCTCATATACAGAACCACCCCCTACAATACAGAACACCCCCCCCCCCCCCCACAATACAGAACCCCCTCAGAATACAGAACCCCCCTATACAGATACCACCCCTCTACAATACAGGACTCCCCCACACAATACAGAACCCCCCTCATATACATAACCCCCCCCCTATACAAATACCACCCCCTACAATACAGAACACCCCCCCTCAATACAGAACCCCCCAGAATACAGAACCCCTCTCATATACAGAAACCACCCCCTACAATACAGAACACCCCCCCACAATACAGAACCCCCCCCCCAGAATCCCCCCTCATATACAGAACCACCCCCTACAATACAGAACACCCCCCCAGAATACAGAACCCCCCTATACAGATACCATCCCCCTACAATACAGAACTCCCCCAGAATACAAAACCCCCCTCATATACAGAACATCCCCACCCCCCACACAATACAGAACCCCCCTCATATACATAACCCCCCCCCCCTATACAAATACCACCCCCTACAATACAGAACACCCCCCTCAATACAGAACCCCCCAGAATACAGAACCCCTCTCATATACAGAAACCACCCCCTACAATACAGAACACCCCCCCACAATACAGAACCCCCCCCCCAGAATACAGAATCCCCCCTCATATACAGAACCACCCCCTACAATACAGAACACCCCCCCCCCCAGAATACAGAACCCCCCTATACAGATACCATCCCCCTACAATACAGAACTCCCCCAAAATACAAAACCCCCCTCATATACAGAACATCCCCCCCCACACAATACAGAACCCCCCCAGAATACAAAACCCCCCTCATATACAGAACATCCCCCCCCCCACACAATACAGAACCCCCCCAGAATACAAAACCCCCCTCATATACAGAACATCCCCCCCCACACAATACAGAACCCCCCTCATATACAGAACACCCCCCCTTACAATAGTGCACACACCCCCCTTGCCTTCAGACCCATAATGCCGTCAGACAGATGATTATCAGCGCGCCGCGTGTTACACTGTCTACACACACAGGCAGCACAGCACAGGGGGAGGCGGCTGCAGCTTCACGCTCCTCGGCGGTGTGACTGTCAGTGTCAGACAGTCACAGCCGTATCTATCAGAGCCGCGGGCGCTGCGCTGCCACAGAGAAGGGGATAATTGCGGTCCCGGGTATGGGTACGGGCGGCTCGCACGAGTCACCCCCCCCCCCTAAAAAGCCACGCTTCAGCTTTACCTAGACTGCCGCTAGCGCTGCCTCCCTGTTACCGCGCTATCATAATGCCGCACGCTACAGTCCTCTTCATTCGCGGAGGGGGGGCCACGGCCTGACACCCCTCCAGGGTGTGGCACCCGGTGCGGCCCGCCCCCTCCGCCCCATGCTTAGTACGCCTCTGTGTGCAAGGCAACCAATTGGCTTCCATATTTCATTTTCAAAGCATAACCGAACAAGATGAAGATGGAAGCTGATCGATAGCCATTCAAAGCTGCTCCAGCTTCTAGTTCTGAAAAAAAAAAAAAAGGGCTGCAAAAATGTGGAATAAACTCCTTCAAGAGGTGGTTCTGGCCAGCTCAGTAAATTGCTTTAAAAAAAAAAAAAAAGGCCTGGATTCCTTTCCTAAATGTGCACAATATGGGCCAGATTCACAAAGAGATAGGACGGTGTATCTACAGATACACCATCGTATCTCTGACTTACACTGGTCCTATCTATGCGCCTGATTCATAAAATCCGATACGCATAGATATGGCTAAGATCCGACTGTGTTACACTGTTGGATCTTTTTTTCAATTAAAAAATGGCGCCGGGGGCGTTCCCGCTGATTTACCTTGAATAATATGTAAATCACCGAGATACGCAAATTCACGAACGTACGCGGACCCAACGCAGTCTTCTTACGACGTTTCCGTAGCGGCGTACCCGTCGTATACTTACCCCTGCTTTTATCAGGCGCAGCCAATGTTAAGTATAGCCGGCGTTCCCGCGTCGAATTTGAATTTTTTAACGTCGTTTGCGTAAGTCGTTCTAGAATACGGATGGACGTCGTTTACGTAAGCGTCGAAACCACTGACGTCCTAGCGACGTCAGTGGGAGCAATGCACGCCGGGAAATTCCCTGGACGGCGAATGCGCATTTAAATCAGCGCGGGAACGCGCCTGATTTAAATAGTACACTCCCCCTAGCCGCGGAATTTGAATTCCGCCGGGGGATTTAGGATCCGCCGCCGCAAGTTTGGAGGTAAGTGTTTTGTGAATTAGCCACTTGCCTCTCAAACTTGCGGGAGCGGATCTTAAATCACGTAGATCGAGCGGATCTATAGATCCGCTGATCTACGTGAATCTGGCCCAATAACTGGGTACTAAACTTTATAGGTATAATTGATCCACAGAATATCCGATTGCCTCTTGGGGGATCAAGAAGGAATTGTTCCCCTGCTGGAGCAAATTGAATCATGGTTTATTGTTTTTTTTGCCTCCCTCTGGATCAACTGTGGAAATATATGGAGGTTTTCTATTTGTGTGCGTTTTTTTTTTTTTTCTGTGGGCTGAACTAGATGGACTCGTGTCTTCTTTCAACCAGATTAACTATGTGGGTTTAAGCTAGACTTCAGGCTCAAGATGTGCATTATTCAAAAAAGGCAAACAATTCTAAAAGAAACAGCAATGTGTAAAATGACTATCAAAACTGTAAACGGGAGTTGGGCGGGGGGCTTGTGGAACCCAGCTTACATTGGAGAGCTCTGGAATCTCCTTGTTCAGATCCCCAGATGCTGGCCCAGATTCTCATACATTAGCGCTGCTCCTGGGCAGCGTAATGTATGAGCTCTACGTTACACCGCCGCAGGTCTACAGGTTTAAATCCTGATTCTCAGAACACTTACCTGTAAACTTGCGGCGGTGTATCGTTAGATTGCTCGGCGCAAGCCCGCCCAATTCAAATGGGGCGGGCACCATTTAAATTAGGCGCGCTCCCGCGCCGAGCGTGCTGCACATGCTCCGTCGGGTAAATTACCCGACGTGCATTGCGCTAAATGACGTCGCCCCGACGTAATTTGCCTAGATGTATACGTAAATGGCGTCCAGCGCCATTCACGGACGTCTTATGCAAACAACGTAATTTTGATTCAATTCGACGCGGGAACGACGGCCATAGTTAACATTGGTTGCCCTTGCTAATAGCAGGGGCAACCTTACGTGTCGGGTACGCTACGCAAACGACGTTAATTCGCTGCGTCGACCTCGCGTATGTTCGGGAATCGCCGTACTTACCTCATTTGCATAGACGACGGGGAAAAGCGACGATGCGACACCTAGCGGCGGGAAAAAAAAATACTTTTAAGATCTGACAGCGTAACAGCCTTACGCTTGTCAGATCTAATGGGTACCTATGCGCAACTGATTCTGAGAATCAGTCGCATAGATACCCGGGGCCAGATGAGGTGTTACGACGGTGCTAATGGTGTTGCGCCGTCGTAACGCCTTCGAGAATCTGGGCCGCTATGTGCAAGTTACCCTGTGTCTATTAGGGGCACAGGGTGACCGAGAACCCCCGTCTGATCTGCTCTAATCAGACTCACTGTACAACCACACTGGAATATTATGTATATTATCTCATATCTCGTCTTGTATATTATACTGTTGTAGACTTTACTAGCTCGTTTAAGGTGTGGCTGTATCCCATTGTTCTATTGTTTGTCTGCCTTGGGAGAAACCTATTATGGGATGTTTATCTCTCTGTGGATTAGCTGTGAGGGGGGTATTTCTATTAAGCGGACACACGCACACCCACACGCACTCCCGGATTGATCAGCTGTTACCCTGTGGAGCGCGCGGCGTTCCCCAGCTGGAGACGACACTTACGATCTTACCGGCTAGTAGTGCTGTGCTGGGAGGCTTATGCTTTTGCATGCTGATTGCCTATTACTTTGTTTTTATATTTTATCCCCACCAATTGTCCTTATCCCAATACCCATTGGAAATTGGTTTTAAAACGTTTTATTTCATGTATGATGTATTGCACATGCCTCAGTGGCAGTGTTAATTAAACAAATAAACCCCCCATTTTTTGAACATACTGCGCCATGAGAATATTTTTTTCATTGGAGGAATCCCGGAATTAATAAAAAAGAAGCAGAGCCATCCAGGCCAGGACATCTGTGCATCCATAGGACCCAGGAAGAACGATATCGCAGCTGCTGGAGATCCATTCTACTTGCACTTTACCCCTGCAGGGGTGAGTGCCTTTGGTGAGTAGGGACCCAGGAGGGGAGCACCGGAGCACTGTGCGAATCCACCACTGCATTTTTTGTGATTTATCACCCTTCGTGGGTGCACCAGCTCACGGACACTTATCTAAACATATATTCTTTTTAAGTTATGTTTATTTTCATTAATATTTTTATTTTTATTTTTTGACATTACGTGGACTGTATAGTGTGGCTGCTATATTTAACCATTGGACTTATGCATCTATCTACTCTTATTTTTATTTTTTTATAGCCTCACTGCATTTATTGCTAAGTTACACACTTATTGGTATTCACCACCACGCCGGTACATATATATTTTTTGATTCCATTTATCACTGATTAACGATCACGGTTTATCTAATATATCTAAGTTTGTAATTTTGTGGCATCACTTACAGTTCACACACTGAGTGACCACCTTTGCGGCTCAGAGCCATTTTTTGCACATTTGTTGTACAACTTTCAGAGTGTATATTATATGCCAATTAGGCCATCACATATTATCACACTCAGGTACTTGTATTCTTTTCACTTGGTTTGATCACATACAAGTTACATCCGTACCTTATTGGTACATTCAGCCTCTATTCTAGACAGCGCCACTACCCCTTCCATTTTTTAATTTAGTTCAGTTTGTATCCCCTAGGGGATTACTTATTAGGGGGGCTGCAGTCTCCAGTTACATCCACACTCACCGTCTCTGAGTTATTTATAATACTGACACCACCCTAGTTCATTGCTCTACCCTCACATACTCTCTCCTAAGCGCGGTACACCTCCCCTTTATTTCTCCAGCAGCCCCTCCCAAAGACGGTCTACTGGTGAGAAGTTTGAATACACCCGTCATGCTACTGGTGGAGGTAAAGTCTACCCTGCCCTGTTTAATTATGCAAAGGGGAATTGTCCCCCGAGTGTATACGAGTGCCTTTGTTCAAATAAACAGTTCATGTTCCAGCTTTGCTGCCAAACGAGTCCTGCCTAGTTCTTGGTTGTAATATGTGGCTCTAATATTCAGACTGGGGGAAGCGGTATATGTTGAAAGTACTCAAGTGGAGTGTGGGATGTTCCATTACAAAAACTATAGTAGCAACCCCACAAAACATATTATCCAACCATGTTCCAACTCAACTCATCCAAGAAAATGGATCCTACTTACTCCCAATCAGGTGCCTCTTGGAACTCCTTTATCTTCTGTAGATGTACATTCATTTCAGAACCAGGAGGATCTCATACGAGCACAACACTCTGACAGTGGTAGATTCCACCTTGGGCATCTGAGAGATAGTCAGCAGCCATACCAGTGTGTCTCAACTCCAGTCCTCAAGGCGCCCCAACAGGTCATGTTTTCAGGCTTTCCATTATTTTGCACAGGTGATTTGATCAGTTTCACTGCCTTGGTAATTACCACAGCCATTTCATCTGAGGGAAATCCTGAAAACATGACCTGTTGGGGCGCCTCGAGGACTGGAGTTGAGAAACACTGAGCCATACAGTTCAGTCACAGTCTTAGGTCAGCCATACTCAGTGCAAATGTATTTTCTGACGATCTAGGCCCGGATTCACAAAGATGATACGCCGCATAAGTTTTAAGATGCACCGTCGTATCTCTGCGCGGTATTCTTGAAGCTAGATACGCCTGAAATCTGGCTTCAGCCGACCGATGCAAGTCTTAGTACGCCGTCATATCTTGGGTGCATATTTACGCTGGCCGCTAGGGGCGCTTCCGTTGATTTACACGTCGAATATGCAAATGACCTAGATACGCCGATTCACAAACGTAGTTCCTTCCGGCGCATCTATATACGCCGTTTACGTAAGGCGTCGGTCTGGCGTAACTTTACCCCTCATAAAGCAGGGGTAAGTCATGTTAGGTATGGACGTCGGAATAGCGGCGTATTTTTACGTTGTTTGCGCAAGTCGTCCATGAATGGGCGTAGGTTACGTTCACGTCGACTAAACATTGAGCTGGCGTAACTTAGGGACAAAATTCGATGTGATACTGAGCATGCGCGCGCATGCGCCGTTCGTAAGGCATGTCATTTACGAGGGGTCACGATTCATTAGCATACAACATGCCCCCTACCAGCCTACTTTGAATTAGGCGGGCTTACACCGGCCCATATACGCTACGCCGCCGTAACTTCAGGCGCAAGTTCTTTCTGAATACACTACTCGCCTGACTAAGTTACGGCGGCGTAGCGCATATGAGATGCGCTACGCCCGCCTAAAGATAGGCGCATCTTTCTGAATCTGGCCTCTATCGTCTTCTCCCGACAGGGGCAGCTGTCCTCGCTGGGAGAAGACAGTGATAATCGCTATGGCCATTGATAATCTTAAGAGAATCTGGCAGGCTGGTGTGGTACCCCAAGTTGATTAAATCTATCAACTTGGTACATCTAGCCTACCCTTTAACGGTTTGAATCTCAGCCTGTTCCTGCTGAACTGACCAAGATTTGAATCGTGTATGGCTGGCCTTAGGTGTTTGAGTCACTTCTGCTATATCATCAATGGTTTCACTGGTTATCTGCTCCATGACTCCAGTACACCGGGTCATCTTATTCATCATTCGCTATCCCATTTATGAAAAGTTTGCTGTATAAAACATAGCCACTCTAGAGATACTAGATGCAGCCAGCAATAGATCACTGTTGGAAGTGATCTCCTGCTGCACAGATGCTTGTGTGGGTCTGAATCTGGTCTCCACTGACCATTTCCAGACCCACCAAGAGAAAATAAAGGGCCAGATTCAGGTACAATTGCGCCCATGTAACGTAAGCCGTTTACGTTACACCGCCGCAAGTTTTCAGTTTTAGTGCCCGATCCACAAAGCACTTACCTGGAAACTTGCGGCGGTGTATCGTAAATACGTCCGGCACAAGGCGGTCCAAATCGAATGGGCGGGTACCATTTAAATTAGGCGCGCTCCCGCGCCGGACCTACTGCGCATGCTCCGTTTCGTAACTCCCGCCGTGCCTTGCGCGAAGTGACGTCCTTTTTGCGATCGGCGACGTGCGTAGCGTACTTCCGTATTCCCGGACGTGTTGCGCAAACGATGTGAAATTTTAAATTTCGACGCGGGAACGACGGCCATACTTTAGACAGCAATACGTTTTCTGTCTAAAGTTAAGGCACCCAAAACGACGACTAACTTTGCGACGGGAAACTAGACTAGCGGCGACGTAGTGAACGCGAAAAACAGTCGTGGATCGCCGTAACTCCTAATTTGCATACCCGACGCTGGTTTACGACGCGAACTCCCTCCAGCGGCGGCCGCGGTACTGCATCCTAAGATCCGACAGTGTAAAACAATTACACCTGTCGGATCTTAGGGATATCTATGCGTAACTGGTTCTATGAATCCGTCGCATAGATACTCTGAGAGATACGACGGAGTATCTGAGATACTCCGTCGTATCTCCGCTGTGAATCTGGGCCAAAGTGTATAAAAAATAAAATGAATGAAGCTCTCCTAAAGAAAAAATGTGGACTATTACTTTGAGCTTTACCATTCCGCTACATTACATAAAAGTCACACTATTGTGATATTATTTGAAATCAGCAGACTTTGTTGATTATATATTATATATTATATTGTTTTTATATTTTTCGCTGCATTTGGAAAAATTACAGGGAAATGTTTTTTTTTTTTTTTTTATATTTATTCTTAATAAAAGAAAAAATATATAAAAAAAGGTTAAATAATTGTTAAATATAATGATGAATTATACTTCAGGCTGTAGAGTGCCTCTTTAACAATTCAGTTTAAAGTGGTTGTAAACCATCGATGACAACTTTTACCTACAGGTAAGCCTAGATTAAAGGAGTTGTAAAGGAAAAACATTTTTTTTTTCAGAATAAGTATCCTTTACCTGCAGACATTCCTCTTTTCACTTCCTCATTGTTAGTTTTTGCTCAGAAGTTTCTCTATTTCTTCTCTGTTCTGTTCACTTCCTGCTTGTCCGATTTTACTGACCACCGTGACGGGAGGCTTTACTGCGGTCAGTGACGTGCTCACCCCCTCCTGGGAACTACATCTGTGCGGCAGGACGCTCTCTACGTGTTAGAGACTTCAAGGAGGTGTGAATTACTGGGCGTGCCGCAATTCATACTGGGAAATGTAGTTCTTACATGAACGAGCGCCGCAAACCAGGAAGTGAATGAGAGAACAGAAACTAGAATGCCGGAGGTGATATAGATGAAGGAATTTAATAGGTATTTACTCGTTTTTTAACAGAATCATTACACTATTCTGTCGGTCTACCTGGCAGACATTAATTTTAGGCAAAAAAATGTTTTCCTTTAGTTGCCCTTTAAGGCTTAACTGTAGGCGTTTGCAATATCTCCTAAACCTTGCCAAAAAGAATGCACCATAGACAACGGCGCAGGCGTACTGAGCGTGCCGGGTCTTGAATGGAATCTGCATGCACAGGAGTGACGTCATCGCCGCTCTGGCCAGTCACAGCGCCGGAGTGGCGATACCCGGAAGGCATTCGTAGGAGACGCGGCTGAGGAGGGGAACGAGGAGCGCTTCGATCTCAGGTAAGTCATTCATAATGAGGTAGTATGCTATACATACTAGCTCATTATGCCTTTCTCTTGCAGGGTTTTTTTTTTTTAAAGCGGGAGTTCACCCGAAAAAAATTTTTTAACATTAGATTCATGCTCATTTTGTCTAGGGGAATCGGCTATTTTTTTTTAAAAACGAAGCAGTACTTACCGATTTAGAGAGCGATCTTCTCCGCCACTTCCGGGTATGGGCTTCGGGACTGGGCGTTCCTATTTGATTGACAGTCTTCCGAAAGGCTTCCGACTGTCGCATCTATCGCGTCACGAGTAGCCAAAAGAAGCCGAACGTCGGTGCGGCTCTATACGGCGCCTGCGCACCGACGTTCGGCTACTTTCGGAAAATCGCGACGCGATAGATGCGACCGTCGGAAGCCTGTCAATCAAGAAGGAACGCCGCAGCCCATACCCGGAAGCGGCCGAGAAGATCGCTCTCTAAAACGGTAAGTACTGCTTAGTTTTTAAAAAAACTAGCCGATTCCCCTCCACAAAATGAGCATGAATCTAATGTTAAAAATGTATATTTCCGAGTGAACCTCCACTTTAAGGGAGTTTCAGAGGGTTTACATCCTCTTTAAAATAGCTTAGAACATTGCTGCAGTAAGCTTGTGTATTAAAAGTAAATATGAGGAATTTGCAAATGTCTTAGCCGTTAGACATAGGAAACCGCTGGAGTTTTTCTTATAAACTCTTCTAGAACAGTATAATTTGCCTAGATACTAATACTAAAGAATTCTAAATATGTGTATCTCTATGATTGGTTAAATAAATCAAGGAGGTCTTTTTCTTATAATAAAAGGAAATCTGTCATTTGACATGCACTTATCATTAAATGCATTATATTTGTATCTGATTGGTGGGCAGAGAGATGTCGCCTCCCACCTGTTTTGTATACTTAATCTGATGAGACAAACAATAAACAAGTCTCATTTTTGTATAATCCAGGGTGTGTGGTCTATAACAGGCCTTCCAGGGCCCTGTAGCCAAGGCAAAATAAGAGAGAGACCAATGGTAAAATGTAACCCCTACAATATGTATCTAAATATCCTACCAAATGAAAGCCCTGTCCATCCCAAAAAACTGAAGTAGAATTCAATTTGGTAGACAACAAATGCTAAAAGATATAATGCACATAACTAAGACATTACCAAAAAAACAAAACAAAAAAAAAACTCTAGGACTTAAGGGGAGAAAGGCTGGGGGACTAAAATGGTTAAAGCGGTGGTTCCCCTAAAAATAAAATGTTAACATTGCCTTTCCCAAATAAATTACGATTAGAATCGGCCGGTTTTATTAAAAAAAAAAAGGTCCGTACATACCGTTTGTTAGATTCGTTCCCACCGCCACTTTCGGGTACGATGCTGGCGGTGGGCATTCCTAATTGATGGACAGGCATCCGACCGACGCATACATCGCGTCACGAGATGCCGAAAGAAGCCGAACGTCGGTGCGCATGCGCCGTATAGAGCCGCACCGACGTTCGGCTTCTTTCGGCATCTCGTGACGCGATGTATGCGTCGATCGGATGCCTGTCCATCAATTAGGAATGCCCACCGCCAGCATCGTACCCGGAAGTGGCGGTGGGAACGAATCTAACAAACGGTATGTACGGACCTTTTTTTTTTTAATAAAACCGGCCGATTCTAATCGTAATTTATTTGGGAAAGGCAATGTTAACATTTTATTTTTAGGGGAACCACCGCTTTAATGACAGATTTCAGCATTGCCCATTAATTACACCTTAGAGCCAACATCATAACATTTCTAGGATCAAATATTGTTTTCCACAAACAAAACTTTTCCAAAAAAGAAATCTGTCCACTCAAAGTCAATAAGGAGAGCCGGCGACGGAGGAGGTGTCGGAGGTACAATCCTCGGCTCAGAGGCTTTTACTTCACACGGTGGGTAGGACCCCGATTCCTGAGGCGTTGGAGGCGCAGGCTTTTGCTAAACCACATAAAAAGTATCCAACTTCTAGCCTAATTTAGAAGGTGTGGAACAAAGTTAAATACATTCAGAATGCGGACGGATATACAGAATATAGTCCTATATGGCAAAACGGCACGTATACTGAGTTGGCCAAATTACAGTCGGGGGCTAGATGGAGAAAGTATGGGATTACACATCTTAAACACATATTCCTCCATGGAGTACTACGCTCGTTTACTGATTTAAGGGAGGCGTTCGGCCTTCCGCAGTCGATGTACTTTTCATACTTACAACTGCTTCATGCTGTGGTGGCACAGGGTCGCTCTCTCGGAGTGGCATTTGTCACCGGTCCCTGTGTTTGATCTTTTGGGGGATGCCGAGACGTCAAAAGGCTTCATCTCCCAGTGTTACGCCATTCTGTTACAGTCTGTGATGAAACAGCATCCCCTGAAGATAAGGGAGAAGTGGGAGGCGGACGTTGGCCAATTGGATGGAGAACAGATCTTCCAGGCAGTGGGTAGGTGCTCATTGAATGTTTCCCAAAGGCTCACCCAGCTGTATATAGTGTTGAGGACCAAATATACCCCTCACAGACTACATCGGATTAACGCACAGCTCGACCCTACATGTACGAGGTGCAAAAGAGATCATGGGACTTGGTCCATATGCTGTGGAGATGTCCCAAGCTCCACATGTACTGGGCGGGTGTGGTGACTAGGATTAACTCAGTATTTGATGCGTCTCTCCCACAGGACCCGAGGGCTTGTCTCTTGGGTGCTCTGGAAGAATATGAATGGGAGGAGGATATCAGGGAGGCTATACATAGAGGGCCATATTCTCAAAGAATCTCCGCCTGCTTCGCTTAGGGCACTTACACTCCGCTGTCCCAACTTACTGGAGCAGGTGTTGTATTCCCCAACCACTTGCTCCATAAGTTGGGACAGCGGAGTGTAAGTGTCCCGGCGTAGCCTGGCGGATCTCCAAGGGGGCGGCTTCTATTCAAATGAAGCGCGCCCCCGATGCAAAAGAACTGGACATGCGCCGGGCTGCAAAAAGCCCAGTGCGCATGCTCCAGTTCTCGGCGGAAAACGTCAATGACGCCGAAGTGTGCGTCATTGACGTAAAGTCGTATTCAAGAACGACTTACGTAAACTACGTATCCGACGAAAAACGGTTACGCGACGCGAACTCGTTCGGGAATCGGCGTAGAAGGATCATTTGCATATGCAAATGACTCCTTCACGTAAATGCCATCTAGCGGCGGCCGGCGTCATTGCATTTAAGATCCGCCAGTGTAAAATGGCGGATCTTAAGTGTATCTATGCAAAAATGATTCTGAGAATCAGGAGCAAAGATACACTGGCCTAAAAAGGGAGTTACGATGGAGTATCTGACTTACTCCATCGTAACTTCTCTGAGAATATGGCCCAGAGTCCTGTTCCAGGCGAGGAAGCTTATCATGGTACACTGGAAGGATGAGGCTTCCCCGACCTTAACAGAATGGATTGCCAATATTGGGACAGTATTGAGATTGGAGAAGCTGATATATTCAACTTAGGGGTAGTGCTTACAAGTTCGAGAAGATATGGGCAAGGTGGCTGGATGTGCCGGGGTTGGCCCTGGTTGACTTAGTGGCTGATAGACTGTTGGGCATTAATGTTGGGTAAAAAATTGTGTTTATGTTCTATTAAGCGGGAGAATGTGGAGGAGGATGGGGGGAGGGATGGCCCTGTGTTTGGACTTACTTTGACTTGTATGTGTATATTGTTGGATTTTTGCTTTTTGTCTTCCCCGCACTGTTAGGGGGAATAAGTATGCCGTGTACTTCTAAAAAACTGAATACAATTTTGTTGAATAAAGAAAAAAAAAAATAAGTCAGTCAATAAGGAGAACCCCAATTGTAGCAATATAGCTGTACTGTGTGATTAGTCTACGGCAGTGTTTCTCAACTCCAGTCCTTGAGGCGCCCCAACAGGTCATGTTTTCAGGATTTGTACAGCTGCGGTAGTTACTAAGGCAGTAAAACTGATCAAATCACCTGTGCAAAATAATGGAAAGCCTGAAAACATGACCGGTTGGGGCGCCTCAAGGACTGGAGTTGAGAAACACTGGTCCTATGGAGCAATAGCTGGACAGAGAAATAAGATGGGAAGGACATCCAATAATCACCTGATGGAAGCTTTTAGACTTGCAGAAAAACTAGATGGAACACGTGACCAGCTGGGTTTAAGAGGTACTGTCAAGCTCATCCCAAAAAACAGTAGCAACTCACTGTTGGAAGGCTTACACCAGCTTAGGCAGTCTCTCTGAACAAAGACTTCCCTTGGCTGATGTATCTGCCAGAGACCTGCCTTCGAAGATGTCATCAATTGGGTGTAATGTTGAAAGAAGGCGTGGATTATGGGAGGCGACGTGGAATGTATAAAGGGAGATGTGGACAAGGTGGAATTAGCTTGAACCTTCAATCATCACTGATGATGAATCAACAGTCAGAAGAACATGGAAAGGACTTTCCCGCGAAGACTTTTTAAGACGTGGCAAGATGCCACTTAAATACTACCTAGTCTCTGTTACTGAGGCAGTTTTGTTATTGCATTAGCTCAGGATCTGGCAATAAAAAAAGGCACTTGGGAACACAGCTCAGTTAGTGAAAGATGAAAATGCAGTACATGTTCTATCAAACCTCTTAAAACAGGAGATGAGCAAGATGTGAATCATGAGGAAACAGTTCAGTCTTTGGTGCTTCTCTGAGAAAATGTATCAAAAAGGTCAAATGTTCACAGACTATAGGTGTGTGCAGATGGAGAAAAGTACTAATCTCAAGGAATCCATCCATTACATTCTTGTTTGCTCACATTTTTTAGTTTGTTTTTTAAGGTAGCATTAGACTTTTTCACTAGGTTGTGGGATTACATGAAGCATGAAACTAAAAAGAGATACCTGCAACTCTTATTGTGGCTTAGGATGTTACCCTTTTTAATCCCCCTTCTCGCAATTTTCTCACTGTAGCTGAAACTTTTGAATCCTTTGGCGTTTGATCAGCCCGGCATTAAATCATAAAAGCTTTGTCTCATTCTGGCTTCTCTCCAGTGTGGACCCTCTGGTGTCTGATAAGACCTGCTTTGCGAGTAAAAGCTTTATCACATTCAGTACACTCATAAGGCTTCTCTCCAGTGTGAGTCATTTGATGTCTGATGAGATCTTTTTTCACTGTAAAAGCTTTGCCACATTCTGTACACCGATATGGGTTCTCTCCCTTGTGAGCCTTCTGGTGTATAATAAAGCTTTCCTTATGTTTAAAAGCTTTATCACATTCTGAACATTGAAATTGCTTCTCTCCAGAGTGAACTATCTGGTGTCTGATAAGGCTTTCCTTACGTGCAAATTCTTTACCACACTCAGAACATTGATAAGGCTTCTCTCCAGTGTGAACCATCTTGTGTCTGATAAAATACGTCCGCATTGTAAAAGCTTTGTCACACTCAGAGCATTGATATGGCTTCTCTCCAGTGTGAACCATCTTGTGTCTGATAAAATACGTCCGCATTGTAAAAGCTTTGTCACATTCAGAACACTGATATGGCTTCTCTCCAGTGTGAATCCTCTCATGCACGATAAGCATTGATTTTTCTTGAAAAGCGTTGTCGCATTTTGAACACTGAAATGGCTTCTCCCCAGTGTGAATCTTCTGGTGTCTGAAAAGCTTTGACTTATGTGTAAAAGCTTTATCACATTCAGAACAATGATATGGCCTCTCTCCAGTGTGAAGTATCTGGTGAATGGTAAGCTCCGAGTTCAATGCAAAGGTCATGTTACATACAGAACACTGATGTGGCTTCTCTCCCGTGTGAACTTTCTGGTGTGTCATAAGGCTTTGAGTATGTCTAAAAGCTTTACCACATACCGAACATTTATATGGCTTCTCTCCAATGTGAATCCTCTGGTGATTGATAAGGACTGCCTTCAGTGAAAAAGCTTTACCACATTCCGAACACTGATACGGCTTCTCTCCAGTGTGAATCCTCTGGTGTTGGATAAGCTGTGGCTTGGTTGCAAAAGCTTTCCCACATTCTGAACACTGATACCGCTTCTCTCCCGTGTGAATCCTCTGGTGTTGGATAAGGCTTTTCTTGCGTGCAAAAGCTTTATCACATTCAGAACACTGATACGACTTCTCACCAGTGTGAATCTTCTGGTGTGAGAGAAGATTAGCCTTCAAGTGGAAAGCTTTATCACATTCAGAACACTCATACGGCTTCTCACCAGTGTGAATCATCTTATGTCTGATAAGACCTGATTTTCTTATAAAAGCTTTGTCACATTCAGAACATTGATATGGTTTCTCTCCAGTGTGAACCCACTCGTGATCGATAAGCTGTACCTTCCGTAGAAAAGATTTGTCACATTTGGAACACTGAAATTGTTTCTCTCCTGTGTGAATCCTCTCATGTACATTAAGGCCTTCCTTACATTTAAAAGTTGTGTCACATTCAGAACACTGATATGGCTTCTCTCCAGTGTGACCCCTCTGGTGTCTGATCAGATCTGCGTTCGATGTAAAAGCTTTGTCACATTCAGAACACTGAAATGGTTTCTCTCCAGTGTGAATCTTCTGGTGTACGAAAAGATGTGACTTGTATAAAAAAGCTTTATCACATTCAGAACACTGATATGGCTTCTCTACAGTGTGAACCTGCTGGTGTTTGATACGTTTTGTCTTCATGGTAAAACCTTTTGTCACATTCCAAACAATAGCTTTTGAAATGACTCCTTATGTATACATGGGCTGTAAAGATATTGACACTTTCAGAACACCAACTTGCCTGATGTCCTCTGAAGCTGGACAGATGTTGAAGAGCATCTAAAACATTTATGACATTAAGAACACCAATATGGCTTGTGCCCTGTGCGAATCGTCCAGTGAACTGCAATAAAGACGTTCAGTCCCTTAAAACACCCATATGACTCGTTTTCTGTGGGACTTTGTTATAATGATAAAGACCAATATGACGAGATCGATTCTTCTGTCCACCTATACAGAAAAAAAAAAAAGAAAAAAAAAGTCAATTCTATATAAAAGGGAAGAATAAACTTGTTTTTAATTTTTAACGTGCATGCAACCACTTTTGTTGAAAACAAACAATCCCCTCTGGGTGGTCAATGTTCATTGCCAGGAACTTTAACAAACTTTGTTGTAAATTCCTACCTTTTCCCATTCTTAGGAAAAAGTTGCTTGTCTATGTTAAGCGTGAATCTTTCATTATTATTCAGCTGATGCACTTGCAGTGATCGAATATAGAAAGTTCCAGTGCAGGCATCCCTTTTAGATGTGATTAAAATAAGTATGGGGAGAACCGAGTGATCAAACACTGCCGATGGCTCAGTTCTCAGAGCTCTGTGAGCACAGAGCTGGTGACTGTCACTCACTGGCTTTCTGCTCTACCTCCCTCCCCATGTTCACTGGAGTGCTGGGCTCAACTGTGGGAGCAATTGTCTTAGGTGCTCAGCGGCTCACTGAAAGGCTGAGCTGGGTGCCAGTCCAGGCATGTGGGTGGATCCCAACCATAAGGTCCCGACCCTTTCCAAGCCTGGACCAGCTGTGTAACCTCAGCCCACTGTCTGTTGAAAATTGGTCACAGGACCAACAAACTGCACTCCTGTGATCCACAGAAGCACAGCCAAACGAGCTGTACATCTCCTTTAGGCTTCTGAGAGTATCTCACCAAATATGACATTTTCTTACAGAGGATGCCTTAACCGCTTAAGGACCAGCGCACGCAGGATTTACGTTGACAGAATGGCTTGGACAGGCAAATGGGCGTAAATATGCGTCCCCTTTAATTTGCCGCCGGCAGCATGCTCGCAACCCTGTCGTGAGCTCCGTGACCGTGGGACCCGCGGACTCGGTGTCCCGCAATCGGGTCACAGAGCTGAAGAACAGGGAGATGTTAGTGTAAACACAACCAACATCTCCTTGTTCTTCCTAGTGACATGTCACTGATAGTCTGTTCCCTGTCATCGGGAACAGCGATCAGTGACATGTCACAGCAAGCCATGCCCCCCTAACAGTTAGAAGCACTCCCTAGGTCTTAACCCCTTCAGCGCCCCCTACAGGTTAACCCCTTCATTGCCAGAGTCATTTACACAGTTATCAGTGCATTTTTATAGCACTGATCGCTATGAAAACGATGTCAAAAGTGTCCGATGTGTCAACCATAATGTCGCAGTCACAAGATTAATATTTTTTTTTTTTTTTACTAGTAATGGCGGCGATCAGCGTTTTGTGTGTGTATATATGTATGTATGATATAGAGATATATAGTATATATATACATATATATATATATATATATATATATATATACACACACAATATATATATATATATATATATATATATATATATATATATATATATATATATATATATATATATATATATATATATATATATATATATATACACACACACACATACATACATATACACACACACACACACACACATTGTAAAGAGGTGGGCGTGTTTTATGTAAATAAACCATGACCCGACGCGACGCAGGCCGTCGTATCTTAGCTACATTTAAGTGTATCTCAATTTGAGAATACACTTAAATGTACGACGGCGCAGATTCAGAGTTACGACGGCGTATCTACTGATACGCCGGCTTAACTCTTTCTGAATCTAGCTATAAACCTTTTTCTGACACTTGCTTACAAGTTAAAAATCAGTATTATACAAATGCAGTTGACTTCTTACAGGGCCCTGCAAGACTCAATGATAAAGATTAAGAACAGGTTTAAATATCAGAGAACAAAGTACAGACCTGTGTAAGAACGCAGCGAAGGAGTCTCCCCAATACAGTACTATCAGCACTGGAGCACCTCTCCACTAGGCCTTACCCAGCTCTCAAGAACAACAATACTGTACAAAATGAGTATAAAGTAATTACTCTGGGCCGGATTCAAGAAGCAATTGCGCCTGTGTAACCATAGGTTACACAGCGCAATTGCTTACTTGCCCCGGCGTAACGAGTGCTCCTGATTCAGGAACCTCGTTACGCTGACTGCAGACTAAGATCTGCGCGGCATAAGGCTCTTATGCCCGCATATCTTAGGCTGCATTCTTGCGGTGGCCGCTAGGTGGCGTTCACGTTGTGCTCAGTGTATAGTATGCAAATTGCATACTAACACCGATTCACAACGTTGCGCGAGCAGGGGCAGCCCATGTTACGTATACCCGTCGTTCCCGCGTCGCAAAATTCAAATTTTACGTACTTTGCGTAAGTGAATCGTGAATGGTGCTGGACGCCATTCACGTTCACTTTGAAGCAAATGACGTCCTTGCGACGTCATTTCCCCCAATGCACGTCGGGAAAGTTTCCCGACGGAGCATGTGCGCTACGATCGGCGCGGGAACGCGCCTAATTTAAATGATTCCCGCCCCCTACGGGATCATTTAAATTGCGTGCTCTAGCGCCGGGCATTTTGCCGGCGCGCCCGCGCAATTCACGGAGCTTCTGCTCCGTGAATCAAGGGCAGCAGAGCAAATTTGCGGGGGCGCAGGGCAAAAACGTTGCCCTGCGCCTCCGTAAATAATGGGCAATTCTACCTGAATCCGGCCCTCTATGTATACGAGTCTGTAACTCTCTATCTCCCCCTAGTGGGCATTTCTTGGACGTGTCCTACTAACTACGATAACTTAGTTGATCAGACTAATGCCGCGTACACACGATCAGTCCATCCGATGAGAACGGTCTGAAGGACGGTTGTCCTAGGTTAACCGATGAAGCTGACTGATGGTCCGTCGCGCCTACACACCATTGGTTAAAAAAAAAAAGATCGTGTCAGAACGCAGTGACGTAAAACACAACGCCGTGCTTAAAAAAAAAAAACGAAGTTCAATGCTTCCAAGCATGCGTCGACTTGATTCTGAGCATGTGTGGATTTTTAACCGATGGTTCGTGCCTACTAACGATCGGTTTTGACCTATCGGTTAGGAATCCATAGGTTAAATTTAAAGCAAGTTTGCTTTTTTTTTTAACCGATGGTTAAAAAACCGATGACGCCCACACACGATCGGTTTTGACCGATGAAAACGGTCCATCAGACCATTCTCATCGGTTTAACCGATCGTGTGTACGCGGCACAAGTCTTGCAATCGTTTCTTTCTGGTTAACTGAAGTCTTCGCTAGCATTAACAGGGATAAATAAACTGGAAACTAACGTTTAACCACTTCCATACCAGGCACTTACGCAGCTTCCCGCCCAAGCCAATTTTCAGCTTTCAGCGCTGTCGCACTTTGAATGGCAATTGCGCGGTCGTGCTACACTGTACCCAAATAAAATTGGCGTCCTTTTTTCCCCACAAATAGAGCTTTCTTTTGGTGGTATTTGATCACCTCTGCGATTTTTTTTTTATGCAACAACTAAAAAATTACTGAAAATTTGGAAAAAAATAACGGTATTATTTTTTTCTGTAAATTTTTTTTTAAATAAGTTTTCTCTTTCAATTACGGGCACTGATATGGCGGCACTGATGGGCACCGATGAGATGGCACTGATGGACATCGATGAGGTAGTACTGACGGGCACAGATGAGGTGGCACTGATTGGCGGCGCTGGTATGCGGCACTGTTGGGCACACATAGGCGGCACTCATGGACACTGTGGGGTGGCACTGATTTACCCATGTTGCCAGCCAGTGCCCATTTGTGGGCACTGATTGGCATTTTTTTTTTATTTTTTAAAGTTTTTTATTATTTTTTTGCCCCCTTTTTTTGTTGTTTGCCCTTCCCTGGTGGTCCAGTGTGGGCTTCCCTGGTGGTCCACTGTGGCGATCCGAGGGGGGGCTGCGCTGATAAACAATCAGCGCGAACCCCCCCCCCCCCCCCGTCAGGAGAGCCGCCGATCGGCTCTCCTCTACTGGCGTCTGTCAGACACGAGTGAGGAAGAGCCATCAACGGCTTTTCCTGTTTACATCGTGATCAGGCGTGATTGGACACGGCTGATCACGTGGTAAAGAGCCTCCGCCGGAGTCTCTTTACCGAGATCGGAGATGCAGGGTGTCAGACTGACACCCCGCATCACCGATCGCCGCGCGCGCCCTCCATGGACGTCCAGTCAGGATTTCAAAACCACTTCCCGGGCGTAAATCGGCTATAGGCCGGGCGGGAAGTGGTTAAAGTAGATATGGCGTGTTGGCGACACAAGCACCAATTCCTTCAATGCACAGTCCCTGCCGGATGCAACGTATCCCTGCACGTGGCGTGTTAACCTCCAAGCAACAATGGTGAGTCTACTAGATCCACCTTCCTGAGATACAGTTATTATATCGTTGGGCAGGTGCCCTTCTCACCCAATGAGGTCTCGCCTCACCGGGATGCTTCGTCTGTAGTGTCCCGGTTCTCGGCCTCTCCGCAACCGACAGTACTCTGTGCAGTCGTCACAAAGTGCTGGTGGACAGGCGACACTGGTTGCTCTGGAACGTAGGCCAAAACACTGCGTCAAGGACCCCCTCCCTCAGGATAGGTGATCCGCGATGGCGACTGTAGGCCAGGGCTTCTGAGGCCTAAGCTTCCTTGAAGCAGGCCTCCTGCTTGCTAGAAGTTGGCGTCCCAAGAGAGGCAACGTACGCCTCCCCTTTCTTTAACCACTTGCCGACCGCCGCATGTATATGTATGTCCACAGAATGGCACTTACAGGCAAATGGGCGTACATGTACGTCCCTGCCTTTCCGCGGGTCCGGGACCCTCCCCCCCCCCCGCTACATGCGGCGGTCGGATTCCCTCGGGGAGCGATCCGCGATGAGGGCGTGGCTATTCGTTTCTAGCCGCCCCCTCGCGATCGCTCCCCGGAGCTGAAGAACGGGGAGAGCCGTATGTAAACACGGCTTCCCTGTGCTTCACTGTGGCGGCGCATCGATCGAGTGATCCCTTTTATAGGGAGACTGGATCGATGACGTCAGACCTACAGCCACACCCCCCTACAGTTGTAAACACACACTAGGTGAACCCTAACTCCTACAGCGCCCCCTGTGGTTAACTCCCAAACTGCAACTGTCATTTTCACAATAAACAATGCAATTTAAATGCATTTTTTGCTGTGAAAATGACAATGGTCCCAAAAATGTGTCAAAATTCTACGAAGTGTCCGCCATAATGCCGCAGTCATGATAAAAATCGCTGATCGCCGCCAATAGTAGTAAAAAAGAAATAAAAATAATAAAACTATTCCCTATTTTGTAAACGCTATACATTTTGCGCAAACCAATCGATAAACGCTTATTGCGATTTTTTTTTACCAAAAATAGGTAGAAGAATATGTATCGGCCTAAACTGAGGGGGGAAAAAAATTTATATATGTTTTTGGGGGATATTTATTATAGAAAAAAGTAAAAAATATTGAATTTTTTTTCAAAACTGTCGCTCTATTTTTGCAGAGGTGATCAAATACCACCAAAAGAAAGCTCTATTTGTGGGGAAAAAAAGGACGTTAATTTTGTTTGGGAGCCACGTCGCACGACCGCGCAATTGTCTGTTAAAGCGACGCAGTCCCGAATTGTAAAAACGCCTTTGGGCATTTAGCAGCATATTGGTTCGGGGCTTAAGTGGTTAAGTAGCTTCTCCCAGAAGGCCGTGCATGATGCCATGCACCATGGGTAGCACAGTTGCACTCTGGGCATCGCAGTCTTTCAAACACCCAAGGCAACGGAGTCTTTTTCTCCCTGCACTTCAAGTTCCACAATGCATTGTTGCAATATCATAAAACCAAAACAAGTGGTGGCAGTATAACGATTGGCCACCGGAGGGAGCGGAGTTCCTTCTCAATTATAAACTGTAGTCTTTCAACCACATTGCCAAGTGGCACCTTGCTACAATAGCAAAAAGTAAAAAAACATTGCTTTTTTTTTTCAAAATTGTCGCTCTATTTTCGTTTATAGCGCAAAAAATGAATAGGACGTCAATTTTGTTTGGGAGCCACGTCGCACGACCGTGCAATTGTCAGTTTAAGCGACGCCGTGCCGAATCGCAAAAAAGTGGCCCGGTCATTTGGCAGCCAAATGGCTGAATTAGTTAAAGGGTCACTAAAGGAAAAAAAAAATGTTTTGGCTGAAATGACTGTTTACAGGGTATAGAGACATAAAAGTTAACTGATTCCTTTTAAAAATGATTTCAAATAGATAAAAATCAATCATATAATGTGCCTGCAGGTTAGTTTCACTTTTAAACTGGTTTCATGTTCCTGTGAGACACACAGAACAAAAACAAACAAATCCAGGGCAGTGTTTTGTTTTTAAAATGAATCTGATGGTTCCGTTAAGTTTTAGACACACAGTAATGACAGCTTAGACCACCGTGAAACAGACAACCAGGAAGTGTGGAGATCACAGCAGAATTACAGCAACTTCAAAGCAAAAACGAACAATAAGGACATGAAACCAGTACTGCAGTAAGGTAAAGGAAGTTATTTAGCTAAAAAAAAAAATTCCTTTAGTGATCCTTTAACTCAGGGCTCCACAAATCCCGGGCGCCAGGTCGCCATGGGGTCCTGGCGACTTGGCTTGGAAGGGGGGCAAAATTTTTTTTTTTTTTTTTGTGTGAGCTGGTGGTGAGCCGTTGGTATTACAAGTTATTACCACCAGATGTGTGAGCTGGCGCCATCTGGTGGTGGCCGTTGGTATTACAAGTTAAGCATTACAAGCTAAACAGCAATTCCAATGTAATTTTTCACTATTTTCACTGCCATCTTCTTCCCTCTAATTAGAACCCCCAAACATTATATATATTTTTTATCCGAACACCCTAGAGAATAAAATGGCGATCGTTGCAATACTTTGTCATACTTTCTGTCATGCCGTATTTGCGCAGCGGTCTTACAAGCGCACTTTTTGGGGAAAAAATTACACTTTTTTTAATTAAAAAATAAGACAACAGTAAAGTTATCCCCATTTTTTTTTAATATTATGAAAGATAATGTTACGCCGAGTAAATTCATACCCAACATGTCACGCTTCAAAATTGCGTCCGCTCGTGGAATGCCGACAAACTTTTACCCTTTTAAAATCTTCATAGGCGACGTTTAAAAAAAATCTACAGGTTGCATGTTTTGAGTTACAGAGGAGGACTAGGGCTAGAATTATTGCTCTCGCTCTACCAATCGCGGTGATACCTCACATGTGTGGTTTGAACACCGTTTACATATGCGGGCGCTGCTCACGTATGTTTTTGCTTCTGCGCGCAAGCTCGTCGCGACGGGGCGCGTTTTATGGCACCTAACTTTTTTATCTGGCTCCTAGATTCCAAGCAAATTTGTCAACCCCTGCTTTAACTGATTCCTTTTAAAAACGATTAAAAATAGATAAAAATCAATCATATAATGTACCTGTAGTTTTTTAGTTTCGTTTTTGCATTTAGTTTCGTTTTAGCATGTTATGCTGTATCTGTGCTGGACAGACCCATAGAGCAGTATTGGTTTGAAAACGAAACTAAAATCTCCCAGTACTGTGGTGATCAGGAAACAGACAACCAGGAAGTGTCCAGAACAGAGGAGAATTACAGCAACATCAGAGCAAAAAAAAACGAACAATGAGGACATGAAACCAGGACTGCAGTAAGGTAAAGGAAGCTATTTAGCTAAAAAAAAAAAAAAAATTCCTTTAGTGACCCTTTAAGGCAGAAATCATAGCTTATATTTGGTAGCGAGAAAAGGATAGGCGTGGTTATCCTAAAGCATACGTATTCATTTACTGGTATATACTAGTTTCGGGGACTTTCCACTATACGTTGAATACCACATCTTTGCAAAAACAGGATGTAACTTATAACAACAATTTAAGCCTCGTACACACGATCAGTCCATCCGATGAGAACGGTCTGAAGGACCCTTGTCATCGGTTAACCGATGAAGCTGACTGATGGTCCGTTGCGCCTACACACCATCAGTTAAAAAAACGATCGTGTCAGAACGCGGTGACGTAAAACACGACGACGTGCTGATAAAAACGAAGTTCAATGCTTCCAAGCATGCGTCGACTTGATTCTGAGCATGCGTGGATTTCTAACCGATGGTTGTGCCTACTAACGATCGGTTTTGACCCATCGGTTAGGAATCCATCAGTTAAATTTGAAGCAAGTTGGCTTTTTTTTAACCGATGGTTAAATAACCGATGGCTCCCACACACGATCGGTTTGGACCGATGAAAAACGGTCCATCAGACCATTCTCATCGGTTATAACGATCGTGCGTACGAGGCCTTCGAGTGTTAGCCAATTCTCGGAACGCGCTTAAAGCGGGAGTTCACCCGAAATTTTTTTTTTTTAACATTAGATTGAGGCTAATTTTAGTAAGCAGAATCGGGTGTTTTTTTTAAAATGAATGTAGTACTTACCGTTTTAGAGATCGATGTTCTCCTGCCGCTTCCGGGTATGATCTTCGGGACTGGGCGTTCCTATTTGATTGACAGGCTTCCGACGGTCGCATACAGCACGTCTCCAGTTGCCAAAAGAAGCCGAACGTCGGTGCGGCTCTATACGGCGCCTGTGCACCGACGTTCGGCTACTTTCGGGAACTCGTGACGCACTGTATGCGACCGTCGGAAGGCTGTCAATCAAATAGGAACGCCCAGTCCCGCAGCCCATACCCGGAAGCGGCGGGAGAACATCGATCTCTAAAACGCCCTATTCTGCTTAGTAAAATTAGCCTCAATCTAATGTTAAAAATGTATATTTTGGGTGAACCTCCACTTTAACCACAGACTATGAGTTATACTGTGTGGGCGAAATGCAACACAAGTAACATAGCGTGTACGCTATACTTACCGTATTTTCCGGCGTATAAGACGACCTTTTGGATGCAAAAAAATGCATCCAAAGTTGGGGGTCGTCTTATACGCCGGTGACAGTCTCCGTCAGGCTGCGGGCATCCATGATTTAAAAGCCGCGCCTCCTCCTCAGACAGTTCTGTGATAGGCGGAACACAAATTTTCCCAGCAGGGCCTCTGTTCAGTGTTCCGCCTATCACGGATGCCTTCTCATCCTCGGACGAGAGGATATCCGTGATAGGTGGAACACTGAACAGAGGCACTGCTGGGAAAATGTCTGAGGAGAAGGTATAACGTAAAATGGGGACAGGTTGCTCGGGAGATTATACACATAATGATTTTAAAACAAGAATATAAAAAAAGCAATATCAATAGGCAGCGCTGTTCAGGAGGCACTGATGGGCACAGAGTGCCATCCTAATTGGCACCCCTGGTGGGCTCACCTGGTGGTCTCCAGTGGGCACCCTCGATAGGTCTACACTGATAATCAATGAGCCGATTATCAGAGCTGACCCCCCCCCCGTCAGGAGAGCAGCCGATTGGCTCTCCTCTGCTCACGTCTGTCTGTGCAAGTGGAGGAAAAGGACGATAAACGGCTCTGTTTACACTGTAATCCGCAGTGATTGGACAAAGCTGA
This sequence comes from Rana temporaria, assembly GCF_905171775.1. Classification (NCBI taxonomy): domain Eukaryota; kingdom Metazoa; phylum Chordata; class Amphibia; order Anura; family Ranidae; genus Rana; species Rana temporaria. The sequence goes on from NC_053490.1 coordinate 10,854,233, forward strand.
TCACATTGGTTAAAGAGCCTCCGTCAGAGGCTCTTTACCAGGATCGGAGATGCAATGTGTCAGACCGACACACAACACCGCTAGCGGCTCATCCTGCTGGACGTCATGTGGCATCCAGTAAGCATAACAACCACTTTGCGGCTGTCATTTTGCTATATTGCGGGCGGGGAAGTGGTTAAATTTCTTAATTTTCCCCAAAAATTGTGACAAAAAATTACAACTGCAAAAAAAAAAAAACTCACCATGCCTCTTCCTAAATACCTTGGACTGTCTACTTTCCAAAAAGGGGTCAATTATACTGTTCTGGAATTTATAGCATCTATAGAATATATGTATGGATTTTTTTTTGGCAGGGGGGGGGGGGGGTTAACAAACAGATCCTGTTCCCATAGAGCATGTTATACAGCACAGTGCCTGTCCTGTATCATTTGCCCCCCCTGCAACACCTAAAAAACCTGGCTGATCCTTGCTGCTGAGCCCTGACACGGCGGTCAGTTTACATGATTCCGCCAGCCGCAGCCCGCTATCTGCTCTCTAGTGTCCTCTTCCCCCTCCCCTCCCTGCTGTTACCAGCACCCGCCTCTCATAACTGCAGCTAAATCCTCTTATCCCCGTTGTCCAACAATAATAAGGTCATCCAGAGCCCAGGGCGAACATGCCAAACTGAACCCCTCCCCCAACATGAGCTTTATGTGTCAGCAAAAATTCTCCCACAAAAACACTAATCTGCATGTTTACCCCAAGCATAAATTCCCTACAAATACAAATCTGCCCCCGCTTAAATCCCCCCTCAGCGCAAATCTTTGCCCCTTAATCCCCCCCGGTGCAATGCTCCCCCCCCCCAAATAAAAATTCACTCTTCCTAGCACAAATCCTCTACCCCTACAATTTCCCCTCCTAGTACACCTCCCCCAAACTTCAAATCTCCCCCTCCCAGCACAAATTCCACCCAAATCGTCTTCCCCCCTACCTACACAAATCCCCCTAAATCAGCCCCCTCAAATTTCCCCTTCTAGAACAATACTTACCCTCTGCCTCCCACAAATTCCCCCTTCCCCTCTGCCAATCTCCTTGTGGTGCCCCCCACCTCAAATGATACCACAGTACCCAGGGCAGCTTCTCCTCTTGCCCACCCCTTGTCCTGGTAATAAGTGCCCCTGTGTCTGTGCAAAGTAAAAAATTGTCTGATCTATACCGATATGAGCTCTGCTCTGGGCACTCAGCTGACGCGCGTCTCTCTCTCTCTCCTCCCTGGGCGGATGTCAGTGGAACTGCTTGGCCCCGCCCACTGCAGCTGTGACCTGGAGAGTGAAGAGAGCTGACAAGTCAGCTGAGCACCCAGAACGAACACACACACACACATATATATATATATATATATATATATATATATATATATAAATAATATATATATATATATATATATATATATATATATATATATATATATATATATATATATATATATATATATATATATATATATATTATATATATATATATATATATATATATATGCATTTTTCCCGGAAGTACTCTGGACCACCTCCATGGACTATCCTATGCATAAAACAGCCACTCTTAAACAAAACCCGCTCACGGACAGGCAACAAATGCAAGGTGTTCAGAATCGGGGTGATATGGTCTCTCCTACCAACACCCGTAAGTAGCCTTCCTGCGGCGTCCTGAATTATTTGGAGTCTACGCATATCTTTTTAGGTAGGCCAAGGTACAGAGCATTACAGTAGTCCAACTGACTGGCAATTGTTGCATGGATCAGAGCGATCTTATCCGAGTCATCATCCAAATAGCAAAAATGGCCCTGCATGAGCTTTAAGTGGAAGTGGCATGAACTCAGGGGTTGACAAATTTGCTTGAAATCTGGGAGCCAGCTAAAAAAGTTAGGAGCTAGAAAACGCACCCCGTCCCGGCGAGCTCGCGCGCAGAAGCGAACACATACGTGAGCAGCGCCCGCATATGTAAACGGTGTTCAAACCACACATGTGAGGTATCGCCGAGTATCGCCGGTATCGTTAGAGCGAGAGCAATAATTCTAGCCCTAGACCTCCTCTGTAACTCAAAACATGCAACCTGTAGATTTTTTTTTTAAACGTCGCCTATGAAGATTTTAAAGGGTAAAAGTTTGTCGCCATTCCACGAACGGACGCAATTTTGAAGCGTGACATGTTGGGTATGAATTTACTCGGCGTAACATTATCTTTCATAATATGAAAAAAAAAAAAAAATGGGGATAACTTTACTGTTGTCTTATTAAAAAAAGTGTAATTTTATCACAAAAAAAGTGCGCTTGTAAGACCGCTGCGCAAATACGGCACGACAGAAAGTATTGCAACGATCGCCATTTTATTCTCTAGGGTGTTAGGATAAAAAATATATATAATGTTTGGGGGTTCTAATTAGAGGGAAGAAGATGGCAGTGAAAATAGTGAAAAATTACATTAGAATCATCATCATCATCAGTGTGCTCGCCCGTCCTGTGCGCAGTGTAAATAAAGAGAAGAGCGGGGGGGGGGGGGCACCAGTGTGAGGATTGGCTGATCTGCATACAGGACGGGCAAGCTGCTGCTTAGACTTCTGCAGCTGGCATTTGGTGTGTGAGTGAGAGACCCATCTCCTGCCATCACCTTAGCCATGAGTGCTCCTCCATCCTCATTAGGTGTCACATAAACAATGGGAGCTCCTCCTGGTATTAGCTCTGTAACGAGCTCCCACCTTCTCCTGCCATCACCTTATCTAACAGAGCTCCATCCCTGTCATCACCTTCTCTATAATCTCCATCCCTCCTCCGATCAGCCTGTATCCCTTATCCATTCTGCTTGATAGTGTCCTTCGGTGCCCCCCAGGCTGCGGCACCCCTCCCTAATCCCGGGCACGGTGCTGAGGCTCCCGGATGATGGACACCTCCGAGCTCTGCGCTCTCAGGGCTGAAGAGACCAAACACCATCAGCAGCAGGCGGCGGCCATCTTTCTTGTCAGCTGACACCTGTGAGGGCGGAGCCTTCTGTACCCCCGGGGCACTCATTGGCTAGGACAGCAGAGCAGTTCAAGTTATTTATTGGGGGGGGGGGGGGGGAAACAGACACCCCGTCCAGTCCGACAAGAATGATTTTTCAGGGTCTACCCAGGACAGCCACAACCCGGGATAAGGGTCCAAAACCCGGTAATGTCCTAGCAAAATCGTGACTGTTGGCCAGTATGGAAAAGGTCCATGTAAAGAGCCCCTGAGACCCTCATTGCAAACTCTTTAGGTGTTTAATTAGCTAGCGCTGCAGGAGTTAATACTCTACTGCAGAGGTGTCAAACACAAGGCCCGCGGGCCGAATCCGGCCCTCCAGGCCATTTCATGTGGCCCTCGCACCTCTCCAGCAGCTGCAGGAGAGCTCCAGCCCTCCTCTGGTCCTACTCCAGGACTAGAGGTTGACCGATATGGGTTTTTCTCTGACCGATGCCAATATTTAGAAATCTGGGTGGCCGATGGCAGATATATGATGCCGATTTCTTTTTTTTTTTTTGGTGGCACTGGCTCGTGGCACTGGAAGATGGCACTAGCAGAAGGCACTTATTGGCACTGGCAGGTTGCACTGGATGGCACTGAAAGATAGTACTAGCAGATGGCACGGATTGGCAGGTGGCACTTATTGGCACTGGCAGGTGGCACTAATTGACACTGGCAGGTGGCACTGGTTGGCAGATGGCACCAACAGGTGACACTGGCAAGTGGCACTGGTTGGCACTGGGTGGCAATAGTTAGCACTGGTTGGCATTGCAGGTGGCACTGATGGCTTTAGTTGGCACTGGTAGGTGGCACTGGATCGCACTGGCAGGTGGCATTGGCAGATGGCACTGGATGGAAGGTGGCACTAATTGGCACTGGTGCAAAAAAAAAAAAAAATGGTGTCACCCCCTCAGTACAGACCCCCCTCTCCCTCCAGTATAGACACCCCCCCCGCACTACAGACACCAGAGAGCGGTGTGTGTCCCACAAGCGCAGGCCCCTCTGTGGGCGTAAACAGAAAGGAGGGCCGCCGCGATGGGTGTACCAAGATGGCCGCGACTCCGGAGCTAGGCCGAAGCCGTGGTCACAGCATCAGGAAAGGCCTCTACTCCAGACCCTTACTTTCTGCTTTCAAGAAATGCATCCAGCTTCTTCCCAGCAGCAGCATAAGGAAAGTGGGGTGCACTGTGATGTAAGGGAGAGTGGGGGACTCAACTTCTGTAGGGGGGTGTGGCTCTTGACATCTAATGTAAGGGAAGGGGATGCGCTGGACATCTAATCTTACAGATACAACCGGCCCTTTTGAGGACAATCATAGTGCGGATTGCGGCCCACAATGAAATCGAGTTTGACACCCCTGCTCTACTGGAACGATTACCTGCGGACTTTGGCACATCTGCATGAGTCTTATACTTAACCACTTAAGACCCGGACCAAAATGCAGCTAAAGGACCTTGCCCCTTTTTGCGATTCGGCACTGCGTCACTTTAACCACTTCCCGACGGCCGTACGACTTTGTACGGCCGCAGGGTGGCTCTACATCTCTGGGAGGCCGTGTTTTTACGGCCTGCGCGCGCAGCCAGTGGCGCGGGCGCGCGTCCGGCGGAGGCGCGCGCTCGCCGCATCGCCGAGATGCGAGTGCCTGGCGGCCGCGATGTCCGCCAGGGACTCGCGATCGGCGGCTACAGGGACAAGACGTGGAGCTCTGTGTGTAATGATGGGGTGTAAACACAGAGCTCCACGTCCTGTCAGGGAGAGAGGAGACCGATCTGTGTCCCTTGTACATAGAGACACAGCATCGGTCACCTCCCCCAGTCACCCCCCTTCCCCCACAGTTAGTAACACACCCAGGCTACACATTAACCCCTTCAATGCCAGTCACATTTATACAGTAATTAGTGCATATTTATTGCACTGATCGCTGTATAAATGTGAATGGCGCCAAAAATGTGTCAAAAGTGTCCGATGTCTCCGCCATAATGTCGCAGTCACGAAAAAAAATGCTGATCGCCGCCATTAGTAGTAAAAAAAAATAATAAAAAATAATAATTCTGTCCCCTATTTTGTAAGCGCAATAACTTTTGCGCAAACCAGACGCTTCTTGCGATTTTTTTTTTTTTTTTTTAACAAAAATATGTAGAATAATACGTATCGCCTAGACTGAGAAAAAAATCTTTTTTAAAAAAAAAAATTGGGCAATTTATTATAGTAACAAGTAAAAAATATTGTTTTTTTTCTCAAAATTGTCGCTCTATTTTTGTTTATAGCGCAAAAAATAAAAACCGCAGAGGTGATCAAATACCACCAAAAGAAAGCTCTATTTGTGGGGAAAAAAGGACGTCAATTTTGTTTGGGAGCCACGTCGCATGACCGCGCAATTGTCAGTTAAAGCGACGCAGTGCCGGAAGCTGAAATTTCACCTGGTCAGGAAGGGGTATATGTGCCCAGTAAGGAAGTGGTTAACTGACAATTGCGCGGTCGTGCGACGTGGCTCCCAAACAAAAAATTGGCGTCCTTTTTTCCCCTCACAAATAGAGCTTTCTTTTGGTGGTATTTGATCACCTCTGCGGTTTTTATTTTTTGCACTATAAACAAAAATAGAGCGAAAATTCTGAAAAAAAAAAATGCAATATTTTTTACTTTTTGCTATAATAAATATCCCCCAAAAATATATATATATATATATAAAAAAAAAAAAAAATTCCTCAGTTTAGGCCGATACGTATTCTGCTACATAAAAAAAATCACAATAAGTGTTTATCGGTTGGTTTGCGCAAAATTTATAGCGTTTACAAAATAGGGGATAGTTTTTTTGCATTTTTATAAAAAAATTTTTTTTTTTAATACTAATGGCGGCGATCAGCCCCCCCCCCCTAGTGAATTTGAATTCCGCCCCGGGGGATTTACGATCCGCCGCCGCAAGTTTGGAGGTAAGCGTGTTGTGAATTACCCACTTGCCTCTCAAACTTGCGGCAGCAGATCTTAAATCACATAGATCACGCGGATCTAAAGATCCGCTAATCTTTGTGAATCTGGCCCAAAGTGTCATTTCTTCAGTGTTGTCACATGAAAAGATACAAGAAAATAATTCCCAACATGTGAGGGGTGTACTTACTTATGTGAGATACTGTCTATACACATACAGATCATTAGTCACAAGGAGGACTAGCCGGTCACAGATCATATATACACCTAAAGCAGAGACAGGAGCCCTGAACCAGGAATAGGACACCCACCATGACTTACCTGTGTGGTGGGAGGTAGAAGAACTTCTATGGTGGCCGTGTGTTCAGGATGGAGAGAGACTGAGAAACGTGTTCAGCATGTGGAAGGAAGCAGCTACTTCCTGTCCTCCACATTCACCCGGTGATGTCACAGGAAACACGTGACCAGGAAACAGGAAATACAGGGCGGGAACATGAAGTGAATAGGAGGGTGCGAGCAGAGCACAGCACACGTTTTCACCCTGAAGGTCTCTCCCTCCCCCTCCGTCCATCTTCTTTTACAACATTATATCCTCTCTGTATATCCCTCGCCCTGTATATCTCTCTCTCACAACTCTCTCCCTCTATACCTCTCTCTCTCTGTCTCTACCTCTCTCTCTCTCTCTCTCTGTATACCCCCCTCTCTCTCTCTCTCTGTATACCCCTCTCTCTCTCTCTCTCTGTATACCCCCCTCTCTCTCTCTCTCTGTATACCCCTCTCTCTCTCTCTGTATACCTCTCTCTGTCTCTCTCTCTGTCTCTACCTCTCTCTCTCTCTCTGTATACCCCTCTCTCTCTCTCTCTCTCTCTCTCTGTATACCCCTCTCTCTCTCTCTCTCTCTGTATACCTCTCTCTCTCTCTGTATACCTCTCTCTCTCTGTATACCCCTCTCTGTCTCTCTCTCTCTCTCTCTCTGTATACCCCTCTCTCTCTCTGTATACCTCTCTCTCTCTCTGTATACCCCTCTCTCTCTCTCTCTCTCTGTATACCTCTCTCTCTCTCTCTGTATACCTCTCTCTCTCTCTGTATACCTCTCTCTCTCTCTCTGTATACCCCTCTCTCTCTCTGTATACCCCTCTCTCTCTCTGTATACCTCTCTCTCTCTCTGTATACCTCTCTCTCTCTCTGTATACCTCTCTCTCTCTCTGTATACCTCTCTCTCTCTCTGTATACCTCTCTCTCTCTCTGTATACCCCTCTCTCTCTCTCTCTCTCTGTATACCCCTCTCTCTCTCTCTCTCTCTGTATACCTCTCTCTCTGTATACCTCTCTCTCTCTCTGTATACCTCTCTCTCTGTATACCTCTCTCTCTCTCTGTATACCCCTCTCTCTCTCTCTCTCTCTCTGTATACCCCTCTCTCTCTCTCTCTCTCTCTGTATACCCCTCTCTCTCTCTCTCTGTATACCCCTCTCTCTCTCTCTCTCTCTGTATACCCCTCTCTCTCTCTCTCTCTGTATACCCCTCTCTCTCTCTCTCTCTCTCTCTCTCTGTATACCCCTCTCTCTCTCTCTCTGTATACCCCTCTCTCTCTCTCTCTCTCTCTCTGTATACCCCTCTCTCTCTCTCTCTCTCTCTCTGTATACCCCTCTCTCTCTCTCTCTCTCTGTATACCCCTCTCTCTCTCTCTCTCTCTCTCTCTGTATACCCCTCTCTCTCTCTCTCTGTATACCCCTCTCTCTCTCTCTGTATACCCCTCTCTCTCTCTCTCTGTATACCCCTCTCTCTCTCTCTGTATACCCCTCTCTCTCTCTCTCTCTCTCTCTGTATACCCCTCTCTCTCTCTCTCTCTCTCTCTGTATACCCCTCTCTCTCTCTCTCTCTCTCTCTCTGTATACCTCTCTCTCTCTCTCTCTCTGTATACCCCTCTCTCTCTCTCTCTCTCTCTCTCTGTATACCCCTCTCTCTCTCTCTGTATACCCCTCTCTCTCTCTCTCTCTCTATACCCCCCTCTCTCTCTCTCTCTGTATACCCCTCTCTCTCTCTCTCTCTCTCTGTATACCCCTCTCTCTCTCTGTATACCTCTCTCTCTCTCTCTGTATTCACGCTCTCTCTCTCTCTCTCTCCCCCCTTCTCTCTCTCTCTCTCTCTCTCTCCCCCCCTTCTCTCTCTCTCCCTCCCCCTTCTCTCTCTCTCCCTCCCCCCTTCTCTCTCTCTCCCTCCCCCCTTCTCTCTCTCTCCCTCCCCCCTTCTCTCTCTCTCCCTCCCCCCTTCTCTCTCCCTCCCCCCCCCTTTGCGCTCTCTCCCTCCCCCCTTTGCGCGCTCTCTCCCTCCCCCCCTTTGCGCGCTCTCTCCCTCCCCCCCTTTGCGCTCTCTCTCTCCCTCCCCCTTTGCGCTCTCTCTTTCCCTCCCCCTTTGCGCTCTCTCTCTCCCTCCCCCTTTGCGCTCTCTCTCCCTCCCCCTTTGCGCTCTCTCTCCCTCCCCCCTTTGCGCTCTCTCTCTCCCTCCCCCCTTTGCGCTCTCTCTCTCCCTCCCCCTTTGCGCTCTCTCTCTCCCTCCCCCTTTGCGCTCTCTCTCCCTCCCCCCTTTGCGCTCTCTCTCCCTCCCCCCTTTGCGCTCTCTCTCCCTCCCCCCTTTGCGCTCTCTCCTCCTCCCCCCCTTTGCGCTCTCTCCTCCTCCCCCCCTTTGCGCTCTCTCCTCCTCCCCCCTTTGCGCTCTCTCTCCCTCCCCCCTTTGCGCTCTCTCTCCCTCCCCCCCCTTTGCGCTCTCTCCTCCTCCCCCCCTTTGCGCTCTCTCCTCCTCCCCCCCTTTGCGCTCTCTCTCCCTCCTCCCCTTTGCGCTCTCTCTCTCCCTCCCCCCTTTGCGCTCTCTCTCCCTCCCCCCTTTGCGCTCTCTCTCCCTCCCCCCCTTTGCGCTCTCTCTCCCTCCCCCCCTTTGCGCTCTCTCTCCCTCCCCCCCTTTGCGCTCTCTCTCCCTCCCCCCCCCCTTGCGCTCTCTCTCCCTCCCCCCCCTTTGCGCTCTCTCTCCCTCCCCCCCCTTTGCGCTCTCTCTCCCTCCCCCCCCTTTGCGCTCTCTCTCCCTCCCCCCTTTGCGCTCTCTCTCTCTCCCTCCCCCCTTTGCGCTCTCTCTCTCTCCCTCCCCCTTTGCGCTCTCTCTCCCTCCCCCTTTGCGCTCTCTCTCCCTCCCCCTTTGCGCTCTCTCCCTCCCCCTTTGCGCTCTCTCTCCCTCCCCCCCTTTGCGCTCTCTCTCCCTCCCCCCCTTTGCGCTCTCTCTCTCCCTCCCCTTTGCGCTCTCTCCCTCCCCCCTTTGCGCTCTCTCTCCCTCCCCCCTTTGCGCTCTCTCTCTCCCTCCCCCTTTGCGCCCTCTCTCCCTCCCCCCTTTGCGCTCTCTCTCTCCCTCCCCCCTTTGCGCTCTCTCTCTCCCTCCCCCCTTTGCGCTCTCTCTCTCCCTCCCCCTATGCGCTCTCTCTCCTCCCCCCCTTTGCGCTCTCTCCCCCCCTTTGCGCTCTCTCCCTCCCCCTTTGCGCTCTCTCTCCCTCCCCCTTTGCGCTCTCTCTCCCTCCCCCTTTGCGCTCTCTCTCCCTCCCCCTTTGCGCTCTCTCTCCCTCCCCCTTTGCGCTCTCTCTCCCTCCCCCTTTGCGCTCTCTCCCTCCCCCCTTTGCGCTCTCTCCCTCCCCCCTTTGCGCTCTCTCTCCTCCCCCTTTGCGCTCTCTCCCCCCCCCTTTGCGCTCTCCCCCCCTTTGCGCTCTCTCCCTCCCCCCCTTTGCGCTCTCTCCCTCCCCCCCTTTGCGCTCTCTCTCTCCCTCTTTGCGCTCTCTCTCTCCCTCCCCCTTTGCGCTCTCTCTCTCCCTCCCCCCTTTGCGCTCTCTCTCCCTCCCCCCTTTGCGCTCTCTCTCCCTCCCCCCTTTGCGCTCTCTCTCCCTCCCCCCTTTGCGCTCTCTCTCTCCCTCCCCCCTTTGCGCTCTCTCTCCCTCCCCCTTTGCGCTCTCTCTCTCCCTCCCCCTTTGCGCTCTCTCTCTCCCTCCCCCCTTTGCGCTCTCTCTCCCTCCCCCCCTTTGCGCTCTCTCTCCCTCCCCCCCCTTTGCGCTCTCTCTTCCTCCCCCCCTTTGCGCTCTCTCCTCCTCCCCCCCTTTGCGCTCTCTCTCCCTCCTCCCCTTTGCGCTCTCTCTCCCCCTCCCCCCTTTGCGCTCTCTCTCCCCCTCCCCCCTTTGCGCTCTCTCTCTCCCTCCCCCTTTGCGCTCTCTCTCCCTCCCCCTTTGCGCTCTCTCTCCCTCCCCCCTTTGCGCTCTCTCTCCCTCCCCCCTTTGCGCTCTCTCTCCCTCCCCCCTTTGCGCTCTCTCTCCCTCCCCCCTTTGCGCTCTCTCTCCCTCCCCCCCTTTGCGCTCTCTCTCCCTCCCCCCCTTTGCGCTCTCTCCCTCCCCCCCTTTGCGCTCTCTCCCTCCCCCCTTTGCGCTCTCTCTCCCTCCCCCCTTTGCGCTCTCTCTCCCTCCCCCCTTTGCGCTCTCTCTCCCTCCCCCCTTTGCGCTCTCTCTCCCTCCCCCCTTTGCGCTCTCTCTCCCTCCCCCCTTTGCGCTCTCTCTCCCTCCCCCTTTGCGCTCTCTCTCCCTCCCCCCTTTGCGCTCTCTCTCCCTCCCCCCCTTTGCGCTCTCTCTCTCCCCCCCTTTGCGCTCTCTCTCTCCCTCCCCCCTTTGCGCTCTCTCTCTCCCTCCCCCTTTGCGCTCTCTCTCCCTCCCCCTTTGCGCTCTCTCTCCCTCCCCCCTTTGCGCTCTCTCTCCCTCCCCCCTTTGCGCTCTCTCTCTCCCTCCCCCCTATGCGCTCTCTCTCCCTCCCCCCTTTGCGCTCTCTCTCCCCCCTTTGCGCTCTCTCTCCCTCCCCCCCTTTGCGCTCTCTCTCCCTCCCCCCTTTGCGCTCTCTCCCTCCCCCCCTTTGCGCTCTCTCTCCCTCCCCCCCTTTGCGCTCTCCCTCCCCCCTTTGCGCTCTCTCTCCCCCCTTTGCGCTCTCTCTCCCTCCCCCCCTTTGCGCTCTCTCTCCCCCCCTTTGCGCTCTCTCTCCCCCCCTTGCGCTCTCTCCCCCCCCCTTTGCGCTCTCTCCCTCCCCCCCTTTGCGCGCTCTCTCTCCCTCCCCCCTTTGCGCTCTCTCTCCCTCCCCCCTTTGCGCTCTCTCTCCCTCCCCCCCTTTGCGCGCTCTCTCTCCCTCCCCCCTTTGCGCTCTCTCTCCCTCCCCCCTTTGCGCTCTCTCTCCCTCCCCCCCCTTTGCGCTCTCTCTCCCTCCCCCCCTTTGCGCTCTCTCTCCCTCCCCCCCTTTGCGCTCTCTCTCCCTCCCCCCCTTTGCGCTCTCTCTCCCTCCCCCCCTTTGCGCTCTCTCTCCCCCCCTTTGCATGCTCTCTCTCCCTCCCACGTACCTTCCTGCCCAAGCCAATTATCAGCGCTGTCGCAATTTGAATGACAATTGCGCGGTCATGCTACACTGTACACAAATATTTCTTTTTTTTTTGCGCAACAAATAAAAAAAGATCGAAAATTGTGAAAAAATACACGTTTTTCTTTGTTTCTGTTAATATTTTTGGTAAATAAGTATGTTTTCTTCTTCAATGACGGGCACTAATATGGCTGCACTGATGGGCACTGATAAGGCGGCACTGATGGCATAGTTGCCAACATTTGTCCAGGGACACTTTGCAGCACAGCTATTAATTAATTACCACACTCACTTCCCCGAAGCTCCACCCACTCCGCATAATCTTCGCCAGGCGAAGATTATGCGGAGTGGGTGGAGCTTCGGAGAAGTGAGTGTGGTAATTAATAGCTGTGCTGCAAAGTGTCCCTGGAATTTTTTTTTTAAAGGTTGGCAACTATGTGATGGGCACTGATGGACACTCATAGGTGGGCACTGATGGGCATGGATGGCCACTGAGAGGTGGCACTGATGAGTGAGTGAGAAACTTATATAGCGCAACACATGCAAACTGAATCGCCTCTGGGCGCT
>NC_053490.1:10871154-10876112 GCF_905171775.1 Rana temporaria
CCCCCCCCTTTGCGCTCTCCCCCCCTTTGCGCTCTCTCCCTCCCCCCTTTGCGCTCTCTCCCTCCCCCCCTTTGCGCTCTCTCTCTCCCTCTTTGCGCTCTCTCTCTCCCTCCCCCTTTGCGCTCTCTCTCTCCCTCCCCCTTTGCGCTCTCTCTCCCTCCCCCCTTTGCGCTCTCTCTCCCTCCCCCTTTGCGCTCTCTCTCCCTCCCCCTTTGCGCTCTCTCTCTCCCTCCCCCCTTTGCGCTCTCTCTCTCCCTCCCCCTTTGCGCTCTCTCTCTCCCTCCCCCCTTTGCGCTCTCTCTCCCTCCCCCCCTTTGCGCTCTCTCTCCCTCCCCCCCTTTGCGCTCTCTCTCCCTCCCCCCCCTTTGCGCTCTCTCTTCCTCCCCCCCTTTGCGCTCTCTCCTCCTCCCCCCTTTGCGCTCTCTCTCCCTCCTCCCCTTTGCGCTCTCTCTCCCCCTCCCCCCTTTGCGCTCTCTCTCTCCCTCCCCCTTTGCGCTCTCTCTCTCCCTCCCCCCTTTGCGCTCTCTCTCCCTCCCCCTTTGCGCTCTCTCTCCCTCCCCCCTTTGCGCTCTCTCTCCCTCCCCCCTTTGCGCTCTCTCTCCCTCCCCCCCTTTGCGCTCTCTCTCCCTCCCCCCCTTTGCGCTCTCTCTCCCTCCCCCCTTTGCGCTCTCTCTCCCCCCCCCCCTTTGCGCTCTCTCTCCCTCCCCCCCTTTGCGCTCTCTCTCTCCCTCCCCCCTTTGCGCTCTCTCTCCCTCCCCCCTTTGCGCTCTCTCTCCCTCCCCCCTTTGCGCTCTCTCTCCCTCCCCCCTTTGCGCTCTCTCTCCCTCCCCCCTTTGCGCTCTCTCTCCCTCCCCCCTTTGCGCTCTCTCTCCCTCCCCCCTTTGCGCTCTCTCTCCCTCCCCCCCTTTGCGCTCTCTCTCTCCCTCCCCCCCTTTGCGCTCTCTCTCTCCCTCCCCCCCTTTGCGCTCTCTCTCTCCCTCCCCCCCTTTGCGCTCTCTCTCTCCCTCCCCCCCTTTGCGCTCTCTCTCTCCCTCCCCCCCTTTGCGCTCTCTCTCTCCCTCCCCCCTTGCGCTCTCTCCCTCCCCCTTTGCGCTCTCTCTCCCTCCCCCCTTTGCGCTCTCTCTCTCCCTCCCCCCTATGCGCTCTCTCTCCCTCCCCCCTATGCGCTCTCTCTCCCTCCCCCCTTTGCGCTCTCTCTCCCCCCTTTGCGCTCTCTCTCCCTCCCCCCCTTTGCGCTCTCTCTCCCTCCCCCCTTTGCGCTCTCTCCCTCCCCCCCTTTGCGCTCTCTCTCCCTCCCCCCCTTTGCGCTCTCCCTCCCCCCTTTGCGCTCTCTCTCCCCCCTTTGCGCTCTCTCTCTCTCCCCCCTTTGCGCTCTCTCTCCCTCCCCCCCTTTGCGCTCTCTCTCCCCCCCTTTGCGCTCTCTCTCCCCCCCTTGCGCTCTCCCCCCCCCTTTGCGCTCTCTCCCTCCCCCCCTTTGCGCGCTCTCTCTCCCTCCCCCCCTTTGCGCGCTCTCTCTCCCTCCCCCCTTTGCGCTCTCTCCCTCCCCCCCTTTGCGCGCTCTCTCTCCCTCCCCCCCTTTGCGCTCTCTCTCCCTCCCCCCCCTTTGCGCTCTCTCTCCCTCCCCCCCCTTTGCGCTCTCTCTCCCTCCCCCCCTTTGCGCTCTCTCTCCCTCCCCCCTTTGCGCTCTCTCTCTCCCTCCCCCTTTGCGCTCTCTCTCCCTCCCCCCTTTGCGCTCTCTCTCCCTCCCCCCTTTGCGCTCTCTCTCTCCCTCCCCCCTTTGCGCTCTCTCTCTCCCTCCCCCCTTTGCGCTCTCTCTCTCCCTCCCCCCTTTGCGCTCTCTCTCCCTCCCCCCCTTTGCGCTCTCTCTCCCTCCCCCCCTTTGCGCTCTCTCTCCCTCCCCCCTTTGCGCTCTCTCCCCCCTTTGCGCTCTCTCCCCCCTTTGCGCTCTCTCTCCCTCCCCCTTTGCGCTCTCTCTCCCTCCCCCCTTTGCGCTCTCTCCCTCCCCCCTTTGCGCTCTCTCCCTCCCCCCTTTGCGCTCTCTCTCCTCCCCCTTTGCGCTCTCTCCCCCCCCTTTGCGCTCTCCCCCCCTTTGCGCTCTCTCCCTCCCCCCTTTGCGCTCTCTCCCTCCCCCCCTTTGCGCTCTCTCTCTCCCTCTTTGCGCTCTCTCTCTCCCTCCCCCTTTGCGCTCTCTCTCTCCCTCCCCCTTTGCGCTCTCTCTCCCTCCCCCCTTTGCGCTCTCTCTCCCTCCCCCTTTGCGCTCTCTCTCCCTCCCCCTTTGCGCTCTCTCTCTCCCTCCCCCCTTTGCGCTCTCTCTCTCCCTCCCCCTTTGCGCTCTCTCTCTCCCTCCCCCCTTTGCGCTCTCTCTCCCTCCCCCCCTTTGCGCTCTCTCTCCCTCCCCCCCTTTGCGCTCTCTCTCCCTCCCCCCCCTTTGCGCTCTCTCTTCCTCCCCCCCTTTGCGCTCTCTCCTCCTCCCCCCCTTTGCGCTCTCTCTCCCTCCTCCCCTTTGCGCTCTCTCTCCCCCTCCCCCCTTTGCGCTCTCTCTCTCCCTCCCCCTTTGCGCTCTCTCTCCCTCCCCCCTTTGCGCTCTCTCTCCCTCCCCCTTTGCGCTCTCTCTCCCTCCCCCCTTTGCGCTCTCTCTCCCTCCCCCCTTTGCGCTCTCTCTCCCTCCCCCCCCTTTGCGCTCTCTCTCCCTCCCCCCCTTTGCGCTCTCTCTCCCTCCCCCCTTTGCGCTCTCTCTCCCTCCCCCCCTTTGCGCTCTCTCTCCCTCCCCCCCTTTGCGCTCTCTCTCTCCCTCCCCCCTTTGCGCTCTCTCTCTCCCTCCCCCCTTTGCGCTCTCTCTCCCTCCCCCCTTTGCGCTCTCTCTCCCTCCCCCCTTTGCGCTCTCTCTCCCTCCCCCCTTTGCGCTCTCTCTCCCTCCCCCCTTTGCGCTCTCTCTCCCTCCCCCCTTTGCGCTCTCTCTCCCTCCCCCCCTTTGCGCTCTCTCTCTCCCTCCCCCCCTTTGCGCTCTCTCTCTCCCTCCCCCCCTTTGCGCTCTCTCTCTCCCTCCCCCCCTTTGCGCTCTCTCTCTCCCTCCCCCCCTTTGCGCTCTCTCTCTCCCTCCCCCCCTTTGCGCTCTCTCCCTCCCCCCTTGCGCTCTCTCTCCCTCCCCCCTTTGCGCTCTCTCTCTCCCTCCCCCCTATGCGCTCTCTCTCCCTCCCCCCTATGCGCTCTCTCTCCCTCCCCCCTTTGCGCTCTCTCTCCCCCCTTTGCGCTCTCTCTCCCTCCCCCCCTTTGCGCTCTCTCTCCCTCCCCCCTTTGCGCTCTCTCCCTCCCCCCCTTTGCGCTCTCTCTCCCTCCCCCCCTTTGCGCTCTCCCTCCCCCCTTTGCGCTCTCTCTCCCCCCTTTGCGCTCTCTCTCCCTCCCCCCCTTTGCGCTCTCTCTCCCCCCCTTTGCGCTCTCTCTCCCCCCCTTGCGCTCCCCCCCCCCCTTTGCGCTCTCTCCCTCCCCCCCTTTGCGCGCTCTCTCTCCCTCCCCCCCTTTGCGCGCTCTCTCTCCCTCCCCCCTTTGCGCTCTCTCCCTCCCCCCCTTTGCGCGCTCTCTCTCCCTCCCCCCCCTTTGCGCTCTCTCTCCCTCCCCCCCCTTTGCGCTCTCTCTCCCTCCCCCCCCTTTGCGCTCTCTCTCCCTCCCCCCCTTTGCGCTCTCTCTCCCTCCCCCCCTTTGCGCTCTCTCTCCCCCCCTTTGCATGCTCTCTCTCCCTCCCACGTACCTTCCTGCCCAAGCCAATTATCAGCGCTGTCGCAATTTGAATGACAATTGCGCGGTCATGCTACACTGTACACAAATATTTTTTTTTAGCATTTTGTTCACAGAAATAGAGCTTTATTTTGGTGATAGTTGATCACCTCTGCGTTTTTTTTTTTTTTTTTTTTGCGCAACAAATAAAAAAAGATCGAAAATTGAGAAAAAATACACGTTTTTCTTTGTTTCTGTTAATATTTTTGGTAAATAAGTACGTTTTCTTCTTCAATGACGGGCACTAATATGGCTGCACTGATGGGCACTGATAAGGCGGCACTGATGGCATAGTTGCCAACATTTGTCCAGGGACACTTTGCAGCACAGCTATTAATTAATTACCACACTCACTTCCCCGAAGCTCCACCCACTCCGCATAATCTTCGCCAGGCGAAGATTATGCGGAGTGGGTGGAGCTTCGGAGAAGTGAGTGTGGTAATTAATAGCTGTGCTGCAAAGTGTCCCTGGAATTTTTTTTTTAAAGGTTGGCAACTATGTGATGGGCACTGATGGACACTCATAGGTGGGCACTGATGGGCATGGATGGCCACTGAGAGGTGGCACTGATGAGTGAGTGAGAAACTTATATAGCGCAACACATGCAAACTGAATCGCCTCTGGGCGCTTAGTATCCTTTCCCTACTGTACTTTTGCCCTCAGGAAAGATGGGTTTTGATAGGTGGCACTGATGGGTGGCATTACTGGGCATCACATGTTTTTTTATTGACCATAATGTTGCCATAGATTGGCATCTATTGTGCTTATTTTTTTACATGTGGATGGCCATGGGGGATGTACCTGGCCATCCACATGTTGCCCCCTTCCCTGGTGGTCCAGTGTGGGCATCCGGGGGAGGGGGGGGGGCTGCACTGATAAACAATCAGCGCAAACCCCCCTGTCAGGAGAGCCAAGGATCGTCTCGCGTCTGTCAGACACGAGTGAGGAAGAGCCGATCAACGGCTCTTCCTGTTTACATCGTGATCAGCCGTGATTGGACACGGCTGATCACGTGGTGAAGAACCTCAGACTGACACACCGCACCACCGATCGCTGCGATGCCCCCCGCGGGCGCGCGGCGGCTGTTATCCTGCTGGACGTCATATGACACCCAGTCAGGATAACAGAACCACTTCCCGGACATCAATCTGCTAATGACCGGGAGGGAAGTGGTTAATCCATCAGCA
>NC_053490.1:10876612-10902597 GCF_905171775.1 Rana temporaria
AAAGTTTCCAGACGGAACATGCGCACTACGCTCGGCGCGGGAACGCGCCTAATTTAAATGATCCACGCCCCCTACGGGATCATTTAAATTGCGCGCGCTTACGAGAAACGCATACTATCTGAGAAGCGCACATTATCGTGCGGAGTCCCTCAAGGATCGCCTCTGTCGCCGGTGTTATTCAACATCTATCTTCGACCGCTTTTTGAAATCATCAGCAGCCAAAAACTGCTTTATCACTCATATGCAGACGACAAGCAACTGTATTTCCGCATTTGCAATAAAAAGGATCATCACCTCAATCTAGAGACGTGCCTCTCTTTGATAGAGAACTGGATGACAAAGAGTTATCTTAAACTCAATGGAGCGAAAACAGAACTTCTCCTGTTTCACGCTAAGCATACGAATCAACCTGCAACAACTTGGTTGCCCCCGCCCATTCTGGGCAAAATCATCACCCCTAGCGCCAAAGTCAAAAGTCTCGGGGTCATCTTTGACTCTCACATGACAATGGATGCACAAATAGGGTCAGTAGTCAGCGGATCTCACCATCTGCTGCGCCTACTACGCAGACTTACTCCTTTTATTCCCAAAGAAGACATAGCAGTCGTGGTGGGAGCAATTGTAAACTCCAGACTGGATTATGCAAATGCCCTTTACCTCGGACTCCCAAAGTACCAAATCGCTCGTCTGCAAGTCGTTCAAAATACGGCCGCCAGACTTGTGACTGGGAAAAAACCCTGGGAATCAATCTCACCTTCACTGAGAACCCTTCATTGGTTGCCAGTAAAAGACAGAATTGCTTTCAAAGCACTCTGTCTAACCCATAGATGTATCCATGGGAATGCTCCCCATTATCTATGCGAAAAAATAAAAGCTCATAACCCCAATCGCGTTCTGCGATCTACCGATCAAAATCTTCTTCAGATACCGAAAGTCAACTACAAATCCAAAGGAGAAAGGAGATTCGCGGTCCAGGGTCCCAGACTATGGAACGCTTTACCAACCAGCATTCGGTTGGAGGAGAACCACTTGACGTTCAGGAGAAAGATCAAAACGCATCTCTTTTGATACCAAAGGAGACAGGAACAACAAGCGCCCAGAGGCGATTAAGTTCGCATGTGTCGCGCTATATAAGTTTTCATTCATTCAGTGTCTCTCCTGTTTTAAAATGCGGCCTAGTACAAATAGATTTTACACATTGCCCCAGGTCCCGAGTTCCAAAATTTCAATGTGCCCGGTGTATCCTGTGTCTTCTTACAAATACAAAAACTATTAAAGTTTAACCACTTAAGGACCAGAAGGATTTGCCCCCTTAATGACCAGGCTATTTTTTTGCAATATGGCACTGGGTCGCTTTAACTGACAATTGTGCGGTCGTGTGATGCTGTACCCAAATAAAATGTATGTATTTTTCCCCACAAATAGAGCTTTCTTTTGGTGGTAATTGATCACCTCTGCAGTTTTTATTTTTTGTGCTATGAACAAAAAACTTTTTGCTATAATAAATTTCCAAAAAAAAAGTATAAAAATAACTAAAATTCTTCATCAGTTTAGGCCGATATGTATTTTTTTTTATTTTTATTGTATTTTTTTTTTTTTATTTTAACCACTTAAGCCCCGGACCAATATGCAGCCTAAAGACCCAAGGTGTTTTTACAGTTCGGGACTGCGTCGCTTTAACAGACAATTGCGCGGTCGTGCGACGTGGCTCCCAAACAAAATTGGCGTCCTTTTTTCCCCACAAATAGAGCTTTCTTTTGGTGGTATTTGATCACATCTGCGGTTTTTAGTTTTTGCGCTATAAACAAAAATAGAGCGACAATTTTGAAAAAAATGCAATATTTTTTACTTTTTGCTATAATAAATATCCCCCAAAAACATATATAAAAACATTTTTTTCCCTCAGTTTAGGCCGATACGTATTCTTCTACATATTTTTAGTAAAAAAAAATCACAATAAGCGTTTATCGATTGGTTTGCGCAAAATTTATAGCGTTTACAAAATAGGGGATAGTTTTATTGCATTTTTATAAATTTTTTTTTTTTTACTACTAATGGCGGCGATCAGCAATTTTTTTTGTGACTGCGACATTATGGCGGACACTTCGGACAATTTTGACACATTTTTGGGATCATTGTCATTTTCACAGCAAAAAATGCATTTAAATTGCTCTCTTTATTGTGAAAATGACAGTTGCAGTTTGGGAGTTAACCACAGGTGGCGCTGTAGGAGTTAGGGTGCACCTAGTATGTGTTTACAACTGTAGGGGGGTGTGGCTGTAGGAATGACGTCATCGATCGTGTCTTCCCTATAAAGGGAATGACGCGATCGATGCGCCGACACAGTGAAGCACGGGGAAGCCGTGTTTACACACGGCTCTCCCCGTTCTTCAGCTCCGGGGAGCGATCGCGACGGAGCGGCTATAAACAAATAGCCGCGGTCCCGGATCGCTCCCCGAGCGGACCCGACCTCCGCATGTAGCGGGGGGGGGTCCCGATCGGACCCCCCACCCGCTAATAGGCGAGGACGTACATGTACGCCCATGTGCCTGTACGTGCCATATTGTGGACGTATATGTACATGCGGGGGTCGGGAACTGGTTAAACAAAAATATTGCAATAAGCGTATATTGATTGGTTTGCCCAAAAGTAATAGTGTCTACAAAATAGGGAATATATTTATGGCATTATTCTTCTTCTTATTATAATTATTCTTATTTTATTTTTTTACTAGTAATGGCAGCGATCTATGATTTTTAGCAGGACTGCGACATTGCGGCGGAAAGATCGTACACTTTTGACACTTTTTTGGGGACCATTGACATTTATACACTGATCAGTGCTAAAAATAGCCACTGATTACTGTATAAATGTCACTGGCATTCGAGGGGTTAGGTGTTCAGAGTGATTCTAACTGTGGGGGAAGTGTAGTGACTGGAGGAGGAGAGAAACCGCTGTTTCTAATCACTAGGAACAGAAGATCGGTCTCTCCTCCCCTGACAGATCGGAGATTTGTCTGTTTACATTGACAGATCCCCATTCTGGGGTAGATTCAGGTACAGCTGCGCGCTCCTTACGGAGGCGCAGTGTACCCTTTTTACCCTGCGTCTACGCAAATTATCTGCGCTACGCTTCATTCATGAAGCAGTAGCCACGTAATTTGCATGGGCGCTCCTCAAAAATGCCCGGCGTAAGGGCGCCTAATGTAAATGATCCCGTAGGGGGCGGGAATCATTTAAATTAGGCGCGTTCCCGCGCCGAGCGAAGGGGGCATGCTCCGTCTGGAAACTTTCCCAACGTGCATTGCGGCAAATGACGTCGCAAGGACGTCATTTGCTTCAAAGTGAACGTGAATGGCGTCCAGCGCCGTTCACGATTCACTTACGCAAACAAAGTAAAATGTAAACCTCGCGACGCGGGATCGACGGGTATACGTAACATTGGCTGCCCCTGCTATTAGCAGGAGCAGCCTTACGCAAAACCCGACGTACGCAAACGACGTAAACTGCATACGCAGGGCTCGCGTAACTTTGTGAATCGGCGTTAGTATGCAATTTGCATACTATACGCTGACCACAACGGGAACGCCCCCTAGCGGCCAACGTAAGAATGCAGCCTACGATATGACTGGCATAAGAGCCTTATGCCAGTCATTTCTTAGGCTGCCGTCGGCGTAACGAGGTTCCTGAATCAGGAGCATTCGTAACGCCGGCGCAGGTAAGCAATTGCGCTGCGTAACTATGGTTACGCAGACGCAATTGCTTCTTGAATCTTCCCCCTCTGTCTCTCTGTGGAGCGATCGCGGGTGACCTGCGGACATTGTGGCCGCCGGCCACACACTTTAGACATTGGCGTTGTGCCTGCCTCCTAGAGCTCTTAAAGCGGCCGACGTACAATGGCAGCAATTAGCCCAGGAGAGCCAACCTGCCAACCTGCTGCAGTACAACTGTGGCGGCTGGACATAAGCGTCCACATGCACAATAGGTATTCATTGTGCTAAAGTGTACATATAGTCATGTCTCCAACTGCTGTGCAATCTTGAAAAGTGTACATTTGTACCATAGGGATCCATTGAGCTAGGTTATAATATTTTTTACTATTTGCTATAATAAATATGCCCAAAAAATATATAAATTTTTATTTTTTTCACCAGTTTAGGACGTATTCTTCTTACATATTTTTGGTAAAAGAAATTGCAATATGCGTTTAATAATTGGTTTGCGCAAAAGTTATAGCGTCTACAAAATAGTTTTTTTTTTTTTATCGTGACTGCGGCATTATGGTGGACACATCGGACACTTTTGACATCATTTTGGAACCATTGTCATTTTTACAGTGATCAGTGCTATAATAATGCACTGATAACTGTGTAAATGACACTGGCGCTGAAGGGGTTAAGTGTGACCTAGGGAGTTCTTCTAACTGTTAGGGGGGCATGGCTTGCTGTGACATGTCACTGATCGCTGTTCCCGATGACAGGGAACAGATGATCAGTGACATGTCACTAGGAAGAACGGAGAGATGTTGTGTTTACACTAAGGCCCCGTACACACGACCGGGTCCAGCGGACCGTTTCCGCGGATAAATCCTCTCGAGGATTTCAGCGGATTTCTCTGCGATGGAGTGTACTCACCATCGCATTGAAATCCGAGCCGAAATCCTCTGGCGATGACGTGTCGCGCCGTCGCCGCGATTATGACGTGGCGACGTGCGCGACACTGTCATATAAGGAATTCCACGCATGCGTCGAATCATTACGACGCATGCGAGGGATCCCTTCGGACGGATGGATCCGGTGAGTCTATACAGACCAGCGGATCCATCCGTTGGGATGGATTCCAGCAGATGGATTTGTTTGGCATGTCAGCAAATATCCATCTGCTGGAATCCATCCCAGGGGATAAATATCTGCGGAAACAGATCCGCTGGAGTGTACACACCATAGGATCTATCCGCTGAAACCCATTCGCTGGGATTTTTCAGCGGATGGATTCTATCGTGTGTATGGGGCCTAAGACAATTGCTCCCACAGTTGAGCCCAGCACTCCAGTGAACATGGGGGGGTAGAGCAGAAAGCCAGTGACTGCCCGTCACCAGCTCTGTGCTCACAGATCTCTGAGAACTGAGCCATCGGCAGTGTTTGATCACTCGGTTCTCCCCATACTTATTTTAATCACATCTAAAGGGATGCCTGCACTGGAACTTTCTATATTCGATCACTGCAAGTGCATCAGCTGAATAATAATGAAAGATTCACGCTTAACATAGACAAGCAACTTTTTCCTAAGAATGGCAAAAGGTAGGAATTTACAACAAAGTTTGTTAACGTTCCTGGCAATGAACATTGACCACCCAGAGGGGATTGTTTGTTTTCAACAAAGGTGGTTGCATGCACGTTAAAAATTAAAAACAAGTTTATTCTTCCCTTTTATATAGAATTGACTTTTTCTTTTTTCTTTTCTGTATAGGTGGACAGAAGAATCGATCTTGTCATATTGGTCTTTAGAATTATAACAAAGTCCCACAGAAAACGAGTCATATGGGTGTTTTAAGGGACTGAACGTCTTTATTGCAGTTCACTCGACGATTCCTACAGGGCACAAGCCATATTGGTGTTCTTAATGTCATAAATGTTTTAGATGCTCTTCAACATCTGTCCAGCTTCAGAGGACATCAGGCAAGTCGGTGTTCTGAAAGTGACAATGTCTTTACAGCCCATGTATACATAAGGAGTCATTTCAAAAGCTATTGTTTGAAATGTGACAAAAGGTTTTACCATGAAGACAAAACATATCAAACACCAGCAGGTTCACACTGTAGAGAAGCCATATCATTGTTCTGAATGTGATAAAGCTTTTTTATACAAGTCACATCTTTTCGTACACCAGAAGATTCACACTGGAGAGAAACCATTTCAGTGTTCTGAATGTGACAAAGCTTTTACATCGAACGCAGATCTGATCAGACACCAGAGGGTTCACACTGGAGAGAAGCCATATCAGTGTTCTGAATGTGACAAAACTTTTAAATTTAAGGAAGGCCTTAATGTACATGAGAGGATTCACACAGGAGAGAAACAATTTCAGTGTTCCAAATGTGAAAAATCTTTTCTACAGAAGGTACAGCTTATCCATCATGAGTGGGTTCACACTGGAGAGAAACCATATCAATGTTCTGAATGTGACAAAGCTTTTATAAGAAAATCAGGTCTTATCAGACATAAGATGATTCACACTGGTGAGAAGCCGTATGAGTGTTCTGAATGTGATAAAGCTTTCCACTTGAAGGCTAATCTTCTCTCACACCAGAAGATTCACACTGGTGAGAAGCCGTATCAGTGTTCTGAATGTGATAAAGCTTTCCACTTGAAGGCTAATCTTCTCTCACACCAGAAGATTCACACTGGTGAGAAGCCGTATCAGTGTTCTGAATGTGATAAAGCTTTTGCATTTAAGAAAAGCCTTATCCAACACCAGAGGATTCACACGGGAGAGAAGCTGTATCAGTGTTCAGAATGTGGGAAAGCTTTTGCAACCAAGCCACAGCTTATCAAACACCAGAGGATTCACACTGGAGAGAAGCCGTATCAGTGTTCTGAATGTGGTAAAGCTTTTGCACTGAAGGCAGTCCTTATCAATCACCAGAGGATTCACATTGGAGAGAAGCCATATAAATGTTCGGTATGTGGTAAAGCTTTTAGACATACTCAAAGCCTTATCACACACCAGAAAGTTCACACAGGAGAGAAGCCACATCAGTGTTCTGTATGTAACATGACCTTTGCATTGAACTCAGAGCTTACCATTCACCAGATACTTCACACTGGAGAGAGGCCATATCATTGTTCTGAATGTGATAAAGCTTTTACACATAAGTCAAAGCTTTTCAGACACCAGAAGATTCACACTGGAGAGAAGCCGTTTCAGTGTTCAGAATGCGACAAAGCTTTTCAAGTAAAATCAAGGCTTATCATGCATGAGATGATTCACACTGGAGAGAAGCCATATCAGTGTTCTGAATGTGACAAAGCTTTTCCCTGCAAGAAGGTGTTTATCAGACACCAGAGGATTCACGCAGGAGAGAAGCCTTATCAATGCTCTGAGTGTGACAAAGCTTTTACAATGCAGCCAGAATTTATCAGACACAAGATGGTTCACACTGGAGAGAAGCCTTATCAATGTTCTGAGTGTGGTAAAGAATTTGCACGTAAGGAAAGCCTTGTCCGACACCAGATAGTTCACACTGGAGAGAAGCAATTTCAATGCTCAGAATGTGATAAAGCTTTTAAACATAAGGAAAGCTTTGTTGTACACCAGAAGGCTCACAAGGGAGAGAATCCATATCGGTGTACAGAATGTGGCAAAGCTTTTACAGTGAAAAAAGATCTCATCAGACATCAAAGGACTCACACTGGAGAGAAGCCTTATGAGTGTACTGAATGTGATAAAGCTTTTAGTCAGAAGATAGGTCTTATCAGACACCAGAGGGTCCACACTGGAGAGAAGCCAGAATGAGACAAAGCTTTTACAATTAATGCAGAGGGGTAAGCCACAATATAAGTGTTGCAGGTATCTCTTTAGTTTCACACCCCATTTCATCCCACAAACTAGTGGAAAAAGCATAACCCTACTTTAAAAACTAAACTAAACTGAGCAAATCGGAATGTAATAGATTGATTCTATTGAGATTAGTGCTTATCACCATCTGCATACGCATATAAAGTCTGTGAACATTTTACCTTTTGATAATTTTTCCCATAAAAGCACCAATAACTGAACGGTGTTTCCTCACAATTCTCATATTATGCATTTTTATCCTTCACTAACTGAGTTGTGTTCCCAATTGCCTTATCATTGCCAAATCCTGAGCTCATGCAATAACAACACTCCGTACCAGAGACTAGTGGTCAAGTGGCATCTTTCCAAGCCTTTAGGCTGGATTCACTTCTATGCATTTTTAGTGCATTTTGCAGATTTGCTCTACCATCCATTTACCACGGTTTCCTATGGAACTGTTGTGCAAATCTGCAAAAAGCACTAAAAATGCATAAACGATTTGTGGGACACAGCTGATCAAATCACGACACCACATCCCATGTTAAATAGAAAAACAGATGGGACTTTTAAGGTGTCAAATTGAATAAATCACATGAACATAATAAAAGAACAAATTTTTTATTTTACAAAATTGGACATTACAAGTTTGGACAACAAAGCCATCTCAAAGAACATGATATGCTCAAGCATTTGGGATGGCTACTTTGTTGTCCAAACTTTTAATGTGCAATTTTGTAAAATAAAAAAATTGTTTTTTTTATTATGTTCATGTGATTTATTCAATTTGACACCTTAAAAGTCCCAGGGTTTGTTACCCTTCCCCCATTTTTCTGTTTTACTAAAAATGCATAGGTGTGAATCCAGCCTAATGCCTAGTACACACGAGAGGATTTATCCGCGGAAACGGTCCTCCGGATTTTGATCTCATGGTTGTACTAACCATGAGATCAAAATCCCCGCGGAATTCCCTCCGCGGTGACGTGTCGCGCCGATGATGATCATCGCGGCGACGCTGTAATATAAGGACTTCCACGCATGCGTCGAATCATTACGACGCATGCGAGGGAGGGAATCGGACGGATCAATCCGGTGAGTCTGTACAGACCACCGGATCGATCCGCTGGAGCCGATTCCAGCGGATAGATTTCTTAGCATGCTAAGAAATTTTTATGCGCTGGAAATCGGTCGGCCCGAAATATATCCGCGGATAAATATCCGCTGGATCGTACACACCAGCGGATCTATCCGCTGAAACCGATCCGCGGATCAATTTCAGCGGATCGATCCTCTCGTGTGTACGGGGCCTTAGAGTGTTAGGGGAAAGTCCTTTCCACATTCTTCTGACTGTTGAGGCATCATCAGTGATGCTTGAAGGTTACAGCTAATTCCACCTTGTCTACACCTTCTTTCAACATTCCACCCCCTCTCATGGATAATATTTTTACAGGCAGGTCTCCAGCAGGGACACCAGCCAATGAGAATTCTTTGTTCAGTGAGAAAGCAACTTCCTAAGCTGGTGTAAGCTTTCCACAGTGAGTTGATACTGTTTTTTTTTTGTGATTAGCTTGACAGTACCACTTAAACCCAGTTGGTCGCATGTCTTGCTTCAAGTCAAAAGCCTCGTACACACGATCAGATTTTCTGACAACAAATGTGTGATAGCAGGGTTGCGGGAAAATACGACCATTTGTATGCTCCATCGGACAATTGTTGTCGGATTTTCCGATAACAAATGTTTTATAGCATGCTTTAAAACTGTCCAACAAATGTCTTGTCGGATTATCCGATCGTGTGTACACAAGTACGGAAATAAATAAATCCAAAGTACATACACACATTCTCCGAACCAAGGCTAACCAGAGCACAACATTAAAGGAGTTGTAAATAAAAAAAATGTTTTGCTGAAATGACTGTTTACAGGGTATAGAGACATAATAGTCAACTGATTCCTTTTAAAAAACGATTAAAAATAGATAAAAAATCAATCATATAATGTAACTGTAGTTTCTAGTTTCGTTTTTGCATGTTGTTTCCTGCCTCTCTGCCTTACAGAGTATACAGAGCCATAGAGCAGTGATGCTTTGGAAAACGCAACTAGAAACTAGACACACAGTAATCACACCTCCTTGATTAGTGACCACAGAGAGAAAGCTCCCAGCACTGTGGTCATCAGGAAACAGACAACCAGGAAGTGTGGAGATCAGAGAAGAATTACAGCAACTAGAGAGCAAAAACCAACACTGAGGACATGAAAGCAGCACTGCATTAAGGTAAAGGAAGCTATTAAGATAACAAAAAAAAAAATTCCTTTACAAACCCTTTAACAGAAGTTGCCCAAAGGGTGGCACTAAAGAGCTGAAAAAACACGTCATTTCGTGTATGTCGGCTGAAAAAGTTCTGCCGTCTGTGTATGCATACCAAGTTCACGGCCAACGCCCTTCGCAAAAAATTGCACGGATTTGTCTGATGGAAATCCGATCGTGTGTATGAGGCTTTAGAGCAGGGATCCTCAAACTATGGCCCTCCAGCTGTTGTGGAACTACACATCCCATGAGGCATTGTAACACACTGACATTCACAGACATGACTAGGCATGATGGGAATTGTAGTTCCTGAACAACTGGAGGGCCGTAGTTTGAAGACCCATGCTTTAGAGATTCCAAAAGGTGAAGATTGCATGTCCTTCCCAAACTTATTTCTCGGTTTGCTCATCTCCATAGACTAATCACACAGTACAACTGAAATTATCTGAGCTTGCTAAGTGTATGGTCATATTCCTACAATTGGGGTTCTCTTAATTGACTCTGCATGGACAGAGCTTTTTATAGAAAGGTTTATTTGTGAAAAACAATATTTGATCCTAGAAATGTTACGATGTTGGACCCAAGGTGTAACTATAGGTAATATCAGTAACTACATAAATTCTGAAATCTATCATTAACCATTTTTGTCCCCTAGCCTTTCTCCACCTTAAACCCTTGAGTCACAGAAAGCATTTTCTTTCTTTCTTTTTTCATTTTTGACAATGTCTCAGTTCTGTGTATTATACCTTTTTAGCATCTGTAGTCTACCAACATGAATTATACTTCAGTTTTTTTGGGACAGATAGGGCATTCATTTGGTAGGAAATTTGGATACATAGGGCCAGATTCAGGTACATTTACGTTGCTCCGCGGCAGCGTAACGTATCTGATTTACGTTACACCTCCGTAAGTTTACAGCGTAAGTGCCTGATTCACAAAGCTCTCACCTGTAAACTTGCGGCGGTGTAACGTAAATCCGCTCGGCGCAAGCCCGCCTAATTCAAATGGGGCGGGCACCATTTCAATTAGGCGGGTTCCCGCGCCGAACGTACTGCGCATGCTCCGTCGGGAAAATTACCCGACGTGCATTGCGCTAAATGACGTCGCACAGACGTCATTTGTTTAGACATGAACGTAAATGGCGTCCAGCGCCATTCACGGACGACTTACGCAAACGACGTGATTTTTTAAATTTCAACGCGGGAACGACGGCCATACTTAACATTGCTTAGAACACCTAGGAGGCAGCCCTAACTTTACGACGCGTATCGCTACGGAAACAACGTAAATTTAGATCGACGGGCATTGCGGACGTTCGTGAATCGCCGTAACTAGTCATTTGCATATTCTACGCCGACCGCAATGGCCTCGCCACCTAGCGGCCGGCCTAGAATTGCATCCTAAGATCCAACAGTGTAAGTCAATTACACCTGTCGGATCTTAGGGCTATCTATGCGTAACTGATTCTATGAATCAGCGGCATAGTTAGGACGGGCGGATCACAGAGATACGACGGCGTATCTCGTATCTCTTTTGTGAATCTGGCCCATATATTTTTTTTTTCTTTGGCTTTTATAAGAAATAGTTGAAATTTCGAAAAAAAAAAATTCCTGTATGTTTTTCCAACACCGTGTTTTAGGTAATTTTATGCACCGCTAAATGTTTTTTATTTCAAAATATAATCGACAAAGTCTGCTGATTTCAAATGATATCACAATAGTGTGATTTGTATGTAATGTAGTGGAATGGTAAAGCTCAGAGTGATAGTCCACATTTTACTTTTAGGATAGCTTTATTGCTTTTTTTTTTTCCCACTCTTTATTTGCTCTTGGTGGGTCCTGGAAGTGGTCAGTGGAGACCCTTTGCATCTGTACAGCAGCAGATCACTTACAACAATGATCTATTAATGGCTGCAACCAGTATCTCTAGAGTGGATATGTTTTATACATCAAACTCTTCATAAATGGGATGGGGAATGATGAGTAAGATGACCCAGTGTACTGGAGTCATGGATCAGATAACCAGTATAATCATTGATGATATAGCAGATCTGACAACAGAAGGGACTCAAACACTTAAAGCGGAAGTAAACCCATCGATGTAACACTTAAAAAAACTGTTAACATTCTCGGCATGCTGGGAATGCTAACTGCACATTGGTTGTGCTCTCAACCAAACTGTCAAATCATCCAATGGCTGGTGTCATAACTGATCACATGTGCAGCTTCATGGCAGTTGAAGATTGAACAAAGGCCAAGATGGCAGCTTCCTTGGCTGAAAAAGATAGGAGGGTTTACTACTACTTTAAGGCCAGCCATGCACAGTTCAAATTTTGGTTGTTTCAGCAGGAACCAGCTGAGATTCAAACAGTTTAAATGTACCAAGTTAATTGATCAATTAGTCTCTTATGATTATCGCTAGCTATAGCCGCTAGAAATTTCTCACTGTCTTCTACTGGCGAGGACGGTTTCCCTGGGAGCAGACAATAGCTCGGCGCGAGGGACTCCCCTGTCTGCCCTGTCCACGTTGATGGAGGAATTGTGCGACCGATGGTTGCAGGAAAGAAATTTTAGCACCGTCTAAGATGGTGTTACAGAACTGTATGGCTGCTGACTAGCTCTCAGATGCCCAAAGTAGAGTCTACCAACTGGTATCAGAGTGTTCTGCATTAATTTCAGATCACAAGGATCTCAAATGAGGTCATCTACACAAAATAAAGGAGTTCCAACAGGCCCCTGATTTGGGATTAAGTAGGATCCATTTTCTTGGATGGGCTGAGTTGGAACTTGGTTGAATAATATGGTGGGTTTGCTTCCTAAACCTTTAGTTGCTACTATATATAACAGGTAATAGTTGCTACTATAGTTTTGATAGTAATTTAACACATTGGGGTAGATTCAGGTACATTTGCGCAGTTCTTACGGAGGCGCAGCGTACCGTTTTGCCGCTGCGCCTCCGTAAATTACCTGCGCTACGCTTGATTCACGAAGAAAGTAGCTCCGTAAATTGCGTGGGCGCTCCGGAAAAATGCCCGGCGTAAGCGCACGCAATTTAAATGATCCCATAGGGGGCGTGGATCATTTAAATTAGGCGCGTTCCCGCGCTGAACGTAGTGCGCATGCTCCGTCGGGAAACTTTCCCGACGTGCATTGCGGTAAATGACGTCGCAAGGACGTCATTTGCTTCAAAGTGAACGTGAATGGCGTCCAGCGAACAACGTAATTTTCAAATTTCGCGACGCGGGAACGACGGGTATACTTAGCATTGGCTGCGCCTGCTAATAGCAGGAGCAGCCTTACGCAGAAC
This sequence comes from Rana temporaria, assembly GCF_905171775.1. NCBI lineage: Eukaryota > Metazoa > Chordata > Amphibia > Anura > Ranidae > Rana > Rana temporaria. The sequence continues at coordinate 10,889,778 of NC_053490.1, forward strand.
CCGACGAACGCAAACGACGTAAACTGCGTACGCAGGGCGCGCGCACGGTTGTGAATCGGCGTTAGTATGCAATTTGCATACTCTACGCTGACCACTACGGGAACGCCACCTAGCGGCCTGCGTAAGAATGCAGCCTACGATATGACGGCATAAGAGCCTTATGCCAGGCATATCTTAGGCTGCAGTCGGCGTATCGAGCTACCTGAATCAGGAGCATTCGATACGCCGGCGCAAGTAAGCAATTGCGCTGTAACTATGGTTACGAAGACGCAATTGCTTTTTGAATCTACCCCATTGTTGTGTCTTTTAGAGAGTTTTTTGTCTTTTTTTGCACAATGCACATTTTAGGCCTGAAGACCAGCTAAAGCCCAAATGATTAATCTGGCTGAAAGAAGACACAAGTCCATCCAGTTCAACCCACAGAAAAACAAAAAATAAAAATACCAAAACACACACAAATAGAAAACCTCCCTATATTTCCACAATTGATTTTTTTTGCCTTCCACAATTGAGGAAGGCAAAAAAAATCCCCCTATAAAGCATGATCCCAATTTGCTCCAGCAGGGGAACAATTCCTTCTTGACCCCTCCCCCCGCCAAGAGGCAATCGGATATTCTATGGATCAACTTTACCTATAAATGTCAGTACCCAGTTATATTATGTACATTTAGGAAAGAATCCCAGACTTTTTTTTTAAAAAAGCAATCTACTGAGCTGGCCAGAACCAGCTCGATGTTATGGTGGGAATTTTTTCAGAACTCATCTTGTTTAATTATGCTTTAAAAATTTAAAGATGGAAGCTAATTGGATGCCTTAGGCCGCGTACACACGGTCGGTCAAAACCAATGGAAACGGACTGAAGGACCTTTTCATCAGTCCAAACCGATCGTGTGTGGGCCCCATCGGTCCGTTATCCTTCGGTCTAAAAATGTTGAACTTGCTTTAAAATTCAACCGATGGACGCCTAACCGATCGGTCTAAACCGATGGTTAGTACGCAGGACCATCGGTTCAAAGTCCACGCATGCTGAGACTAAATGAGGGGACGGGAGCGCTCGTTTTTGTAAAACTTGCGTTCGTAATGGAGATGGCACATTCGGCACGCTGCAACGGACTGAAAAGCACGAATTGTCTCTCACCAAACTTTCACTAACACGCAGTAACACGGAATCAGCAAAAGCAGAAGCAAGGGTGGCGCCAAAGGCTTTGGCCTTCCCCTTTATAGTGACGTCGTACGTGGTTTACGTGTCCGCGTTCTGAACCGAACGCTTCTTTAACCTATGGTGTGTAGGCACATCAGACCAGCAGTCAGCTTCATCTGTGAACCGATGAAACGGTCCTTCAGTCCGTTCTCATCGGATGGACTGATCGTGTGTACAGGGCTTTACACACCTGATCCAGATTCTGGTTTTGTACAGGCGCCCTTCACGATCAGGGGACACTACGTGGCGGCATATACAGGGAGTGCAGAATTATTAGGCAAGTTGTATTTTTGAGGATTAATTTTATTATTGAACAACAACCATGTTCTCAATGAACCCAAAAAACTCATTAATATCAAAGCTGAATATTTTTGGAAGTAGTTTTTAGTTTGTTTTTAGTTTTAGCTATTTTCGGGGGATATCTGTGTGTGCAGGTGACTATTACTGTGCATAATTATTAGGCAACTTAACAAAAAAAAAAAAATATATACCCATTTCAATTATTTATTTTTACCAGTGAAACCAATATAACATCTCAACATTCACAAATATACATTTCTGACATTCAAAAACAAAACAAAAACAAATCAGTGACCAATATAGCCACCTTTCTTTGCAAGGACACTCAAAAGCCTGCCATCCATGGATTCTGTCAGTGTTTTGATCTGTTCACCATCAACATTGCGTGCAGCAGCAACCACAGCCTCCCAGACACTGTTCAGAGAGGTGTACTGTTTTCCCTCCTTGTAAATCTCACATTTGATGATGGACCACAGGTTCTCAATGGGGTTCAGATCAGGTGAACAAGGAGGCCATGTCATTAGTTTTTCTTCTTTTATACCCTTTCTTGCCAGCCACGCTGTGGAGTACTTGGACGCGTGTGATGGAGCATTGTCCTGCATGAAAATCATGTTTTTCTTGAAGGATGCAGACTTCTTCCTGTACCACTGCTTGAAGAAGGTGTCTTCCAGAAACTGGCAGTAGGACTGGGAGTTGAGCTTGACTCCATCCTCAACCCGAAAAGGCCCCACAAGCTCATCTTTGATGATACCAGCCCAAACCAGTACTCCACCTCCACCTTGCTGGCGTCTGAGTCGGACTGGAGCTCTCTGCCCTTTACCAATCCAGCCACGGGCCCATCCATCTGGCCCATCAAGACTCACTCTCATTTCATCAGTCCATAAAACCTTAGAAAAATCATTCTTGAGATATGTCTTGACGTTTCAGCTTGTGTCTCTTGTCCAGTGGTCGTCGTCTTTCAGCCTTTCTTACCTTGGCCATGTCTCTGAGTATTGCACACCTTGTGCTTTTGGGCACTCCAGTGATGTTGCAGCTCTGAAATATGGCCAAACTGGTGGCAAGTGGCATCTTGGCAGCTGCACGCTTGACTTTTCTCAGTTCATGGGCAGTTATTTTGCGCCTTGGTTTTTCCACACGCTTCTTGCGACCCTGTTGACTATTTTGAATGAAACGCTTGATTGTTCGATGATCACGCTTCAGAAGCTTTGCAATTTTAAGAGTGCTGCATCCCTCTGCAAGATATCTCACTATTTTTGACTTTTCTGAGCCTGTCAAGTCCTTCTTTTGACCCATTTTGCCAAAGGAAAGGAAGTTGACTAATAATTATGCACACCTGATATAGGGTGTTGATGTCATTAGACCACACACCTTCTCATTACAGAGATGCACATCACCTAATATGCTTAATTGGTAGTAGGCTTTCGGGCCTATACAGCTTGGAGTAAGACAACATGCATAAAGAGGATGATGTGGTCAAAATACTCATTTGCCTAATAATTCTGCACTCCCTGTATATGTATCGAGCTTCCAAGGACCCGTTTACCTTTGAATCCACCCTTAAGTGGACTAATAATTTCGAACCAGCGCTCTGCTATTCAGGGTTATCCCCCTATCCACTGCTGGTTGGCCTAACAATATAGCCACTGTTCCTTGACCAGCCCTGTGCCCCCTGGGAATAGTTTTCTCTGCTTACCAGCACATGACCGTCCCGTTGCTTATTATTACAATTTAGTTTAAACGATAATATTCCCCTAACTGGCCAATGTGTGTTTCTTTAAACCACGACTAATGCTAGGTTAAAATAGACTGATTGTTGTCTACTCCCAACGCGGTTAACCCTATTAATATGTCTATGCTCCTGAGGAAGCGTTATTTGTAACGCGTAACATGTAGAGCGAGCCCTCCTTTCCTCTGGACCCACCGCCTGGTTACACATCGCACAGTTAACTTCAAATCATACTCTGTTTCGATTTTTTTTTTTATGATAGAATTGTATTATGGTTGTGATAACCTGTGCGGACCAGTTAATCATTTAATTTCTTTGATTTCATATTTGTAACTGTTTTTTACGACATTTCCATAAAATAAATATATCTAGTTTCTTATATCTATTGTGTGCCTTTTAAAGTTCAAAACTATTAGGGCCAGATTCACAAAAGAGATACGACGGCGTATCTGCTGATACGCCGTCGTATCTCTGTTTCTATCTATGCGACTGATTCATAGAATCAGTTATGCATAGATAGGCAGAAGATCCCGCGTCGAAATTTAAAAAATAACGTCGTTTGCGTAAGCCATCCGGGAATACGGAATTACGCTACGCACGTCGCCGTTTGAAAAAATGACCAAAGAAATTGGGTAATGTACTGCGTTTGTGCACACTAAACTTGGTGGGTTTGAGAAAACATTTGCACTGATGTAGGAAAAAGAGAACATGTTCTCTTTTTCTCATCGAGTTCCACAACAGTTTTCTCGATGAAAAACATACACACGACCGTTTTCCTCGGCAAAAATGGTCTGCCACCAAGTTTCTTGATGGATTCTGTCGAGGAAAACGGTCGCGTGTATGAGGCCTAAAGTGTCAGGCCCCGTACACACGACAGAGTTTCTCGGCAGAATTCACCGAGAAACTCGGTCAAAACCCGGATTCTGCCGAGAAACTCTGTCGTCTGTACAGTTTTGGCTCGATGGAGCCGCCGAGGAGCTCGACGAGAAAATAGAGAACATGTTCTCTATTTTCTCGTTGTTCTATGGGAGAAGGCGGCCCGCCGAGCTCCTCGGCGGCTTCATCCCAGAACTCGACGAGGAACTCGACGTGCTTGGCACGTCGAGTTCCTCGGCCGTGTGTACGGGGCCTCAGAGAATTTGTTAGGAGTTTTCAGGCTGATGACAGGAATGGTTCAGGAAAGAGCTAAGGGACTTGGCTCACTGAAGAGAGATAACAAAATACCGCACATATATGTGCCCAGCTCAAATTTCATGAATCGGGTTTACATACACTTTAACTTTATTGCTACCACAGAAGTGCCCATTATGATATAATATTGCTGACCACAGGTCCTGTTTAACCACTTAAGCCCCGGACCAATATGCTGCTAAATGCCCAAAGGCGTTTTTACAATTCGGCACTGCGTCGCTTTAACAGACAATTGCGCGCTCGTGCGACGTGGCTCCCAAACAAAATTGGCGTCCTTTTTCCCCCACAAATAGAGCTTTCTTTTGGTGGTATTTGATCACCTCTGCGGTTTTTATTTTTTGCGATATAAACAAAAATAGAGCGACAATTTTGAAAAAAATGCAATATTTTTTACTTTTTGCTATAATAAATATCCCCCAAAAACATATATAACAATTTTTGTTTTCCTCAGTTTAGGCCGATACGTATTCTTCTACCTATTTTTGGTAAAAAAAATCGCAATAGGCGTTTATCGATTGGTCTGCGCAAAATTTATAGCGTTTACAAAATAGGGGATATTTTTATTGCATTTTTATAAAAAAAAATTTTTTTACTACTAATGGCGGCGATCAGCGATTTTTTTCATGACTGCGACATTATGGCGGACCCTTCGGACAATTTTGACACATTTTTGGGACCATTGTAATTTTCACAGCAAAAAATGCATTTAAATTGCATTCTTTATTGTGAAAATGACAGTTGCAGTTTGGGAGTTAACCACAGGGGGCGCTGAACGTGTTAGGCTTCACCTAGTGTGTGTTTACAACAGTAGGGGGGTGTGGCTGTAGTAGTGACGTCATTGATTGTGTCTCCCCTATAAAGGGGATTACACGATCGATGCGCCGCCACAGTGAAGCACGGGGAAGCCGTGTTTACATACGGCTCTCCCCGTTCTTCAGCTCCGGAGCGATCGCGACGGAGCGGCTATAAACGACGCGCCGTCGTCCAGGATCACTCCCCGAGGGAATCCGCCCGCCGCATGCAGCGGGCGGGGGTCCCGATCGGACCCCCGACCCGCGGAAAGGCAAGGACGTATATATACGTCCTTCTGCCTGTCCGTGCCATTTTGCGGACGTAAATAGTCGTGCGGCGGGGGTTAAGGAGATACAATAGGTCTAATAGACCCCTACTGTTGCCTCTGGACCCCCCAAAAACTATGGTCAAGTACAAATTATGCTCAATCGGCTCCTTCCCTGGCCACAGCAGCTGGGGACTAATAATGCTGAACCCAGAGTAATGTCCTAAATGGGTTTGGCTGGTAGTCCTGAGGAGAGGGTCATATGTTAATCGGTTTCCTAGCATAGATAATATAAATGCTATGAATATATCCTTGAATTATAAACAATAGATTTTTTTGTTTGTTTTTTTTCTTCTGTTGTTAAAATGCTTGATATATTGTGTGTGTGTGTGTTTTAATAAACTTGGATTACATTTTCACTGCACAACACTGTGGTCTGGTTTCTTCTACAACACATCCATCCACAACGTCATATTTAAAGCGGGGTTCCCATCACATTTTTCAAATTTAAAAAATATCTGCTTTCATCTCTCGTTCTATATGTCTCTATCGTGTCACTTACTATTTAAAAATGTTCCGCTGAGTTATTCTAAAGGAACACTTTATATCTTGGTCTGCAGAACAGTCTCATTTTGCTTGTGGGCATTGTGAAGCCCACAAAGCAGTTGCTTCCGGGAATAGTGGGGATGACGCATCAGAACTAAACACCCGTCCCGCGATTCTTGCACAGGGGAGGCGCACGGCATCACGTGTCCTCATATTCCAGGAGCATTAGCGACGAGAGGAGCTGAGGGAGCGGACGTCAGGATCCTCGGTGAATAGGAAGGCAGATTTCGTTGGACCGCATAGCAACAGGCAACAGACTTTTTCAGGTCTTAGGCCCCATACACACGAGAGAATTTATCCGCGAATACGGTCCAGCGGACCGTTTCCGCGTATAAATCCTCTCGAGGATTTCAGCAGATTTTAATGCGATGGAGTGTACTCACCATCGCATTGAAATCCGCGCTGAAATCCTCTGGCGATGACGTGTCGCGCCGTCGCCGCGATTATGACGCAGCGACGTGCGCGACGCTGTCATATAAGGAATTCCACGCATGCGTCGAATCATTACGACGCATGCGGGGGATCCCTTCGGACGGATGGATCCTGTGAGTCTATACAGACCAGCGGATCCATCCGTTGGGATGGATTCCAGCAGATGGATTTGTTTGGCATGTCAGCAAATATTCGATCTGCTGGAATCCATCCCATTGGAGAAATATCCGCGGAAACAGATCCGCTGGAGTGTACACACCATAGGATCTATCCGCTGAAACCCATCTGCTGGGATTTTTCAGCGGATGGATTCTATGGTGTGTACGGGGCCTAAGGCCTTGTACACACGACCGGATTATCCGATGAAAACGGTCCGCCGGACCGTTTCCATCGGACATATCTGCTGCCGGATTTTGGTCTGATGGTTGTACACACCATCAGACCAAAATCCCAGCGGAAAACATACGCGGTGACGTGTCGCGACGTGGCCGCGCCGTCGCCGCGACGATGACGCGCGCGACCCTGGAAGGTAAATACTTCCACGCATGCATCGAATCACTTCGACGCATTCGAGGGATGGCGGTCGGTCGGACAAGTCCGGTGAGTCTGTACAGACGTATCTCAGATACACTACGCCGCGTAACTTAGAACGGCAGGTCCCGTATTCAGAAACAACTTGCGGCGGCATAGTGTATCTGACACGGCGTAAGCCCGCCTAATTGAAAATAGGCTGGTAGGGGGCGTGTTGTATGCTAAATAGTCGTGACCCCCACATAATTGATGTTACTAACGAACGGAGCATGCGCCATCCATGAAAGTATCCCAGTGCGCATGCTCCAAATTACGCCGCAAATAGTCATTGCTTTAGACGTGAACGTAACTTACGCACAGCCCTATTCGCTTACATCCATACTTAACATTGGCTACGCCTCATATAGCAGGGGTAACTTTACTCTGGAAAAAGCCTTACGTAAATCAATGCGCCGGGCGGACGTACGTTTCTGAATCGGCGTATCTCGCTAATTTGCATATTCGACACGGAAATCAACAGAATTGCCACCTAGCGGCCAGCGTAAATATGCACCCTAATATACGACGGCGTAGGAGACTCTGAGTTACGACGGCGTATCTGGAGATACGCCGTCGTAACTTCTTTCTGAATCCGGGCCTACCTCTGGCCTTCCCTTTTAGTCTTGCACAGTTGTATCGGCTCTTCTTTTGTACTGAAATGGCTTACTCTGATTTCACTGCACACTGAACTTCTCCACAAGGTGCCCTAGAAGCTGCAGCAAGTCAGATTGAACCCACCCTTATTTCGTGGCTGGAGGAAGTCCAGCATCATCTAGCCTCTTTCTCCCCAACATGACTGTCCCTGGCACACCCATAAAGTATGGCCGCCGTTCCCGCCGCGAGATTCGAAATTTTAACGTCGTTTGCGTAAGTCGTCCGTGAATCGGGATTTACGTAGTTTACATCCACGTCTAAATCAATAGGCCCGTGCGGCGTACGTAACCGCAATGCACACTGGGAAATGTAGTCGCCCGGCGCATGCGCAGTGACAAAAAAACGTAAAAAACGTAAGGGTCAAGCCTCATTACCATACAACACGCCCCCCTCCAACCCATTTGAATTAGGCGCCCTTACGCCCGCCCGCTTTAAGCTACGCCGCCTTATATTAGCAGGCAAGTACATTGAGAATCATGTACTTGCCTCGCTAACTTACGGCGGCGTAGCTTAAATTCCTTAAGCTACACCGCCGCAAAGTTAGGTCATTGTACCTGAATCTACCTACTAGTGTGGTATAAATGGCCCCCCCAAGAGATCGTCTACCTCTTCTAACGAGAGCTTGTAATGGGATGGCTTTCTGGAATCCCCTTCCAGAGCCTCCGATTCTTGGGAACTGGAGACTGCACTGTCTGGCTCCTCCTCTGCCTCTTCTCTGGGGGCAACTGGAGGGTCTGCACTAGTGCTTGTGTTTTTGGCAACACTGCCTGGAAGAGGAGCAGTCTGAAGCTGCGGGATCTGAAACGCTTCAAAGAAGGTTTTAAAGCATTCGAAAGGTACTAGATAGTTCTTTTACGGATGCCGCTAGTCCACTGCCCTGTTCAGTGGAGTGTTCCTGTACTAGTTTTCCCCAGGAGTCCCTAAGGCTCCATTCACATCTAGGCAGACAAATTCGCTGCGTTTTGTCCCGCGAATTGCGGCGACAAATAACGGCGTTTCGTACCGCGATTTGCAGCGACAAAACGCCGCGATTGTCCGCCTAGATGTGCCCCAAGATTGCCCCTCTATGGAGATGGTTCCCATCTCCTATGCCGAACGCCGAAAGCCGCCTGAAAAAAAGGTCCGGGACCTTTTTTCAGGCGGTAGGCGTTTGGCGTGGAGATGGGAACCATCTCCATAGAGGGCAATGTTAAATCATCCCTCTGGCGGCAGCGGCGTCACACTACAGGCGACAAAACGCCTAGGTGTGAATGGGGGCTTAGTGTAGCTACATGAAGGGCACCTACTCTTATGCCGCGTACAGACGGTCGTTTTTTGCGATGGAAAAAAAACGACGTTTTATGTGATGTAAAAAACAACGTTTTTGAAACTTCATTTTCAAAAACGACGTAGCATACAGACCATCGTTTTTTCACAATGCTCTAGCAAAGCGAGGTTACGTTTCACCACTTTTTTCCATTGAAGCTCACTTCATAACTAACTTCTGGGCATGCGCGGGTTTAAAAACGTCGTTTTATACGTCGTTTTTTGCTACACACGGTCAATTTCTGTGGAACAAAAACGACACAAAAAATTCGAGCATGTTCGAATTTTTTTTTGGTCGTTTTTTTGAAGACATAAAACGACGTTTTGCCCACACACGATCATTTTAAATGACGTTTTTTAAAACGTCGGGTTTTTTTTCATCACAAAAAACGACCGTCTGTACGCGCCATTAGAGCTATGGGGAGGTCTGGGCTTGTCTGTTTTGTTCTGAAAGACATAAGAAAAACACCCCGCAGGCATTAACATTCACATCCCTCTCCCCTGCAAAATAAAATGCAGGTGCGTAGCCTTTACCATGGGGGCTTGCCTCCCCAGGAGCCCCATGACCTTCCCTCTGACACCGGAGGGACCCTTTCCCTACCCCCCTTAATCCCATGCCACTATGAGGGAACGGGGGGCAGGGGGTGGCTTCTGGTAAGGGGAGTTCCACCCTAGGTTCCCCTTACCTTGGCGTGGCTGGAGCTGGCCTCTGCTGGAGCAGCACAAGCTCCAGTGGCGACACCAGAATGTCGGACGCAGAAGAAAGGGACCAGACCCTTTCTTCTGCGTCCGACATTCTGGTGTCGCCACTGGAACTTATGCTGTCTCTACAGCATCTGCAGCTCTTCTCCAGCCCATGCCTGGCTCCTTTTCAAAGTCCACGGCCCGGAAACCAGAAGCCACGGCAAAACCGGAAGTGCTCGCCTGTTCTGCCGGACATGACGTCACCCGGCTCTGTGCTGTCCTAGAACCCGGTGCCAGTTTAAACACAGGGCTTCACTGCCATAGCTGGCTTCCATGCTGTCCAGGACTCGCTGATGCGCCATGCACTTCCTCTATACCGCACTCGTTATCTGAAAAAGGAGCCCCCCCCGACCTATACCTGCTCTCAGGGATGTGGGGGTGGGGCGATCTTTCATCAGGTAGGTTTACCTGGCTTTGCCCAAAGAGCCTCTGTTATTTCCTTGTAGGTCTCTTTTGCCTGAGCCTCCCTGGCTTGGTTTCCCCATGGTGTCTCCCCTCTGGAGGAAACACAAATAACTGAGGAGCCAACAGGGGAGGAGGAAATTTATAGAAGGCTGGCGCGGGGCATCCTACAGAGGGGAGGAACCAAGGTCTCTTGTGGCTGTCCTGAAAGACGATTAGGTGAAAATATAGCTTTGATTGCTTTGTCTGAGCCTACCTTAACCGATTCCCGCCCACAGAATAGTCAACTTGCCGGTGATAAGGTGAATGGAGTGGCAACCTCAGCCTGGACTCCGACCAGGCCACACCCCCAACGTGTTTCACTCCACCTCCAGAGCTTAGTCATGTGGACTGCTCCAGCAGGCTGAGAGTACCCAAGGTGATTGATTTATCAACTTGGGTACATCCAGCCTGTCAGATTTTACATGCAATGGCTACAGCCACTAGCAATAATCACTGCAGGGACTTAACCCCCCCCCCCCCCAATCACAGAGAGAACACAATAGCTCCACAGGAGGGATTTCCCCATCAACACTGACTGGGTTGATGGTGGAATTGAGTGATGTTCTTTTCTGCAACCCGCTCTTTTTATGGCTGGTTTAACTCTCCAACAATTTTAGGACCATTCTGTGACTCTCCCTCCCTATTCCATAGCCAGCACCTTATCTTACCAATAGGAATGGGCCAACCCAGCCCCCCCCCCCCCAGGTCGGTTCACAGCAGAACTCCTGAACAGGGGAAAATTCTGCCCCAAACAGCAAACCCCATTGAAGTCTATGGGAGCCGAACAGAAAAAATAAAAAAAGTGCAGAATTTGAAGGTGTATGTGCAAGTAATTGGCCATAAAAGTGGTATGGGGGTCCGAGTATTTTTGTATTTATTTTTTGTAAAAAAAAAAGATTTTTTGTAAAAACGGTAGTTTTTTTTCCAGGAGCATGATGCTTAAAGTGCAACAATAGAAAATGAAAAATGTATTTAAACATAGTGCCTGGGGGTCCCCTTAGTCTGCCTGTAAAGTGGCGCATCTTTAGCATATATAGAACATGCTGCGAAAAAAATGAAGTTTCTAAATAAAAAACAAAAAAGTCAAATCGCATTTAAATTGACTCGCGGTTACAATTGCCGGTACCCAGCTATTGGAGAAAGAAAAAAACTTCACGGCATCCCCCCAGTCCATACCAGACCCGAAGGATTTTAAGGGGAATCCCACACCAAAATTTTAAGAAAAGGCGTAGGGTCCCCCCGAAATCCATACCAGACCCTTATCCAAGCATGCAGCCTGGCTGGTCAGGAAAGGGGGGGAGCAAGCGCCCCCCCCCCAAACTATACCAGGTCACATGCCCTCAACATGGGGGGGTGCTTTTGGGCTTTGCCCAATCGGGGCACATAATGCACTGTGCAGCACATTGCAGGGCATTTGGTGGGACGAACGCCCTGCAAATTCAGATGTTCTCCGTACAGGGCTAACTGCCAATGCTCGGGCTGAACCGTTCACCCAACACTATTTATCAACTATCCCAAATGAATATCGTTGTGTATATGTTGGTGTCCCTCCCCTCTGAAGTTGTATTGTTTGAGTTAATAAGTTCTGTTGCGACTGAGAAGAAGGAAGCTCTGTGGGAACTTTTGTGTGTGAAGGAGGTAGGTGACCTGTGTGTGTGAAGGAGGTAGGTGACCTGTGTGTGTGAAGGAGGTAGGTGGTCTGTGTGTGTGTGGGGGGGTAGGTGATCTGTGTGGGGGGGTAGGTGATCTGTGTGTGTGGGGGGGGGGGTAGGTGATCTGCGTGTGTGTGATTAGGTGATCTGTGTGTGGGGGGTAGGTGATCTGTGTGTGTGAAGGAGGTAGGTGATCTGTGTGTGTGTGGGGGGGGGGTAGCAATCTGTGTGTGTGTGTGGGGGGGGGTAGGTGATCTGTGTGTGGTGTGATTAGGTGATCTGTGTGTGGGGAGGTAGGTGATTTGTGTGTGTATGTGTGTGGGGGGGGGGGGGGGGTAGGTAATCTCTGTGTGTGTGGGGGGGGGTAGGTAATCTGTGTATGTGTGTGAAGGGGGGTAGGTGATTTGTGTGTGTGTGGGGGGGGGTAGGTAATCTGTGTGTGTGTTGTGTGGGGGGTAGGTGATTTGTGTTGTAATTCTTCTCTCTTGGGACATCCGATACACAAAGTTCAACATGATCCATTTTTTTCTTCAGTGTGTCGGTGTGAACTGAAGCCAGCTCCCTGTACTTCCCTTGCCCCTTAGTGACCCCACATTGCCCCTCCATAGTCCCCCATTCTTACCCCAATCTCTCTGGATTATTGTTTTCTTCAGCCACTTGTCTGTCCCTGGCTGCAGCTACCTGTGAGACGAGGAGGGGGTGGGGGTGTCCTCAGTGCCACCATTTTCTTGTAGCTCAGAGAGGCGGAGAACTGTCCTCCATTTTCTTGTAGTGCAGAGAGGGGGAGGGGGGTCTCCTCCATTTTCTTGGAGCTCAGAGAGGGAGAGGGGCTGTCCTCCATTTTCTTGTAGCTCAGGGATCCGATCTTCCTGTAATGACACGATGACTTCTCATTGTTTAGAAGAAATGTCTCCATTGATAGAGATCTTCCTCCTTTT
>NC_053490.1:12402797-12497931 GCF_905171775.1 Rana temporaria
GGTGCGGTAGGAGGGGTATGGGTTTGGATGAGCTATTGTTCGAGTTTGATTCCCTTATTTCTGTCTGGCCAGAACCCAATATTCTCATTCTCCACTTAGGTGGAAATGATATTGGACAAATGAGGACTCTGGACCTTATCTTTGGTATCAGGGATACGATCCAGATTCTTCGGGAGTCTTACCCACACTTGGTAATTGTCTTCTCGGAAATAGTCCCAAGGTTGAGGTGGTTGGACGCGGGAGTTTGTAGGCCATTTGAGAAAGTTAGTAAACGAGTGAACAGAGCGGTGGAGAAATTCATGTTGCACGTCGCGGGTTTCTCTTATCGTCACATTGATTTGGAAGGTGGTCTTCCTGGACTCTACAGGAGTGATGGAGTCCACCTTTCGGATGTCGGCCTGGACATATTCAATATGGCTCTACAGGGTTGTATTGAAAGGGCCGCGGTTTTGGGGTCTGGTGTCAGTCAGGGCTGAGGCGCCCTGCCTGTCGTTTGGGGATAGTGGTTGAAAATTTAAGGAGTATGCAGCTTGAGTCGTAGTGGCTGAGCTGTTTCTTCAGTATTGATATGGTTGATTTAAGTTAATAAGTAATAGTATTATTTACAAGCATTTAAATAAACCAATAGTTATGCCGCGGCCAAATTTATTCCAAAAAAAATAAAAAAAATTGGTATGTAAGGTTATTTATGAAAGTATCGTGTGTATTTGTTTATTTAATTATTTATTTAATAAAAAAATAAAAAAAAATAAAAGAATTATATAGTTTTGGTTGGTGTGGTCTCAATTATTGTTATGTCCAGGCATCCTGCATTTAATCCCATTTCTGAATTGGTGTCCAGAAGCAGGAGGAATCCGTCTGGTTTATTTTTACAACACATTAAGCTCACTGATGATAGGCTTAGTATTTTTATTCAATTCAGTAAAACAGATCGCATGGGTAAGGGTCATTGGATTCATTTAGCTGCATGCCCAGGTGTGCTGGTGTGCCCAGTTGCCAGTTTATTGGCTTATTTACACATTCGCCCACGGGTGGCGGGGGTGCTTTTCATACATGAGGACTCATCTCCTCTTACTGTTTTTCAATGTAGGGCAGTTTTATCCAAATGTTGCAAAGCTCTGAATGTAGCGGATTTGAAGATTTCATCCCATTCTTTCCGGATCGGAGCCGCCACAGAGGCTGCTCGGCTAGGGTTTGATGCTGGTAGAATTAAATCTTTGGGTAGGTGGAAATCTAACGCTTTTCAACTTTATGTGCGTCCTAATTTTCTTGTTTAAATGTTTTAGGTGTGCCAGGAGTGGTCTGGATTATCGGGCACTCTTTCGTTTACTGGGCTCATCAGCGTGCGAAGGCCAGATGTTATTCGGCGAATTTGGGCCTGGATCCTACTATCTTCGAAGTTTTTCGGTGCGGCAGGAGGGGTATGTGTTGGGAAGAGCTGTTATTTGAATTTGATTCCCTTATTTCTGTCTGGCCGAAACCCAACATTCTCATTTTACACTTAGGTGGGAATGATATTGGGAAAATGAGGACTTTGGATCTTATCTTTGGAATCAGGGATACGATCCAAATTCTTCGGGAATCTTACCCATGATTGGCGATTGTCTTTTCTGAGATAATCCCCAGATTGCGTTGGTTGGACTCCGTAGTATTTAGACCGTTTGAAAAAGTTAGGAAAAGGGTGAACAAAGCGGTGGAGAAATTCATGTTGCAGGACGTGGGTTTCTCTTATCGTCACGTTGACTTGGAAGGTGGTTTCCCTGGGCTCTACAGGAGTGATGGGGTCCACCTTTCTGATGTCGGCCTGGACATATTCAATGTGGCTTTGCAGGCTTGTATTGAGCGGGCCACGGTTTTGGGGTCTGGTGACAGTCAGGGATGAGGCCTGTCGTTTGGGGATAGTGGTTGGAATATTTAAGGAGTTTATGCAGCTTGAGTCGTAGTGGCTGAGCTGTAAATTTGTATTGATGTGGTTGATATAAGTTTTAATAAGTAATGGTATTATTTTAATAATCATTTAAATAAACCAATAGTTATGCCGCGGCCAATTTTATTCCAAAAAAAAAAAAAAAATTCTTGTGATGTTGGTAAGGTTATTTAATAAAGTATATTGTGTATTTATTTATTTATTTATAAAAAAAAATAAAAAAAAAGAGATTTGGTTTGGTGTGGTCTCAATTCTTTGGTATGTCCAGGCATCCTGCATTTAATCCCAAATCCCATATCACACACATTACCTGATATAATAAGAGGGGTAAATGTAGACTTCTTTAACCTTTTGCCGACCGCGCCATAGCAGAAATACTGCTGCAGCGCGGTCGAGTTGGTAGTGTGCGTGCTCGCCGGGTCCAGGAGACCCGGCGCAACACAGATCGCGGTGAAGAGCCAATGATAGCGGCTCTTCACCACCTGATCGCTCCCTCCAATGAGGGAGCGATCAAAAAGTAAACACAAGCAGGTCATCCAAAGGTCTCCTTATCTTCCCTCCTCACACAGTTACAGAGTGTGAGGAGAGAAGACATTTAAAAAGTGAGTGTCATTTTTTATTGTGCCCAGCAGTGCCTAGAAGTGCCACACAGTACCCATCTGTGCCACACAGTACCCATCTGTGCCCTATCTGTGCCCCTACAGTACCACTTCAGTCCCCACCAGTGCCAATACAGTCCCCATCAGTGCCACCTCTGCCACTTCAGTGCCCGTTGGTGCTGTTAGTGTCCATAAGTGCCACACCAGTGCCACTACAGTGCCGCCAGTGTCCGTCAGTGCCACTACCGTGCCCAGTGCCACTACAGTGCTCATCGGTGCTGCCAGTGTCCATCAGTGCCACACCAGTGCCCAGTGCCACTACAGTACTCATCAGTGCCAATCAGTGCACCACCAGTGCCACTACAGTGCCGTCAGTGCTCCATCAGTGCCACTACAGTGCTCATCGGTGCTGCCAGTGTCCATCAGTGCCACACCAGTGCCCAGTGCCACTACAGTACTCATCAGTGCCAATCAGTGCACCACCAGTGCCACTACAGTGCTCATCAGTGCCGTCAGTGCTCCATCAGTGCCACACCAGTGCCACTACAGTGCTCATCTGTGCCGCCAGTGTCTGTCAGTGCTCATCAGTGCCACACCAGTGCTCATCTGTGCCACCAGTGTCCGTCAGTGCACCATCAGTGCCACTACAGTGCCCATTTGTGCCACCAGTGCTCCATCAGTGCCACCAGTGCTCCGTCAGTGCCACTACCGTGCCCAGTGTCACTACAGTGCCCATCGGTGCCATCAGTGCCCAGTGCCACATTAGTGCCATCAGTACCACATCAGCGCCACTATAGTGCTCATCTGCACCACTACAGCGCTCATCAGTGCCCAATAGTGCCCATAAGTGAGTGCTCATCAGTGGATCCTCATCACCGCCGCCTTATCAGTGCATATCAGTGGCAGATAATCAGTGCACCCTCATCAGTTCCCATCAGTGCACCCTCAGTACCCATCAGTGCACACTCATTAGACCAGCCTCATCTCATCAGCACCCATCAGTGCAGCCATATCTGTTCCAGTTTCCCTACCATAGTTTGTCACCACAGCCCACAGTCACCAGTATGGCAAAAAGGTTTTTTACCACTCAGCAGGCATACGAACATATGTGCTTGACCGACGAGAGCAGCGGGGAGCTCTCTGATTCAGAATATGAACCGGTTGGAAGCAGTGGGTCTTCTACAGATTCAGAGGAAGAGCAAAGTGTGCCCATGAAACGAAGGCGTTCTGACATGGGGCAGCAGGCTACCACAAGTAGCGCTGTGGCATCAACCAGCAGCTCAGTGCGATCCACCAGAAATACAGTGGCATCAACTAGCAGCTCAGTACCATCCAGGAGAAATTAAGTACCACTGCAGCAAAGGCCAATAACTAGCAGAGTGTCATCTCAGCCCCAAAGGGTTAGGACCCATGCCAGCCTTCCCTATGCCCTTGAAAACCCTACGTGGCTTCCCCCCAATTCCGGAGCAGCAAACATCCCCCCTTTCACCGCCCAGCCAGGTGTTAAGGTGAACACAGAGAACTTTGCCCCTATTGATTTTTTTAATTAAGTTTTTACCCAAGACCTATTATCCTCCATCGTGGCCCAGTGCAACCTCTATGCACAGCAATTCATAAGAGACAACCCGGATTCAAGTTACGCCCGTCCCTATGAATGGAAAGCATTGACAGTGGAGGAATTTAAATTATTTTTAGGCCTAACGTTCAACATGGGGCTCTCAAAAAAAAATGAATCATACTCATATTGGTCCAAAAAACCCATCCACCACATGCCAGTCTTTTCATCCACTATGTCAAGAACCAGATACCACATGATAATGCGTTTCCTCCATTACAATGACAACGCCCAGTGCCCTCCCCGAAATGACCCATCACATGACAAATTATTTAAAATTCGGCCACTTCTAAACTTTTTCTCAGAGAAATTTCCCCAGTTATTTGTCCCCGACCAAAATATTTCCGTGGATGAGTCATTGGTCCACTTCACAGGCAGGCTTGGCATCAAGCAGTTTATCCCTAACAAAAGGGCCCGATATGGGGTTAAGCTCTACAAGCTATGTGACCGGGTCACGGGGTATGTCTACGCCTTCCGGGTGTACGAAGGGAAGGACACCCAACTGCAGCCCCCTGAATGTCCAGAATATATCGGAGCCAACGGAAAGATTGTTTGGGATCTTGTATATCCACTCCTTGGAAAGGGTTACCACCTTTATGTGGATAATTTCTATACTAGCTTGCCCCTCTTCCGCAACCTTCACCGGATGGGCAATCCAGCGCGTGGTACAGTGCGACCCAATAGGAAGGGTTTCCCGCAAAGGCTCATTATGGAAAGACTGCAAAAAGGGGAGACGGTGTCTTTGCGGAATGAAGAAGTTTTGGCTCTCCGGTGGAGGGACAAACGAAACGTACACATGCTCTCAACGATACATAATGACACCTACGTGGAAATCCCCAAAAGAAACGGCCCTGTCCAAAAACCGGCATGTGTTCAAGACTATAATTTGTTCATGGGGGAAGTCGATTTCAATGATCAGATGCTCGAACCATACCTTCCCACAAGAAAAAGCCGCTATTGGTACAAAAAGGTCTCCATATATCTTTTCAGTTTGGCCATTTACAACACTTATGTAATTTACCGTAAATCTACAAGGACCCCCTTATCTTATCTTTATTACCAAGAAGAAATTTTCTCCTCCCTTTTGTACCCTGAAGACTCACCAGATGGCATTCGATCTGATTGCGTGAGCAGACTCCATGAGCGACACTATATTGAGAAAATCCCCCCCCATGCGTCAGGCCGAAAATGTCAGAAGAGATGCCGGGTGTGCACCAAAGCAGGAACTAGAAAAGACACTATATATTATTGCCCTGATTGTCCTTCCCAACCAGGCCTTTGTTTGAGTCAATGTTTCCGCCGTTACCATTCTTTTCTACATTATTAGGAAAGAATGGTAAACGTAATTGTCATTTACCGCCACACCTCTTATGCCACTGTACATACCGCTGCCTGCTCCAGAACTGACCCTGGCCTGTTATACGACTACTCTTCTGCCTAACGATAAACTGTACCTACTCTGCCTGCTCTGGAACTGACCCTGGCCTGTTATACGACTACGCTTCTGCCTAACGCTAAACTGTACCTACTTCTGCCCGCTCTGGAACTGACCCTGGACTGTTTGACCACGCTTTTTGCCTGCCCCTTGGATTGATCTTTTACCCTGCTATGCTAGTGGGAACACAGGGGTCTCACATATGTGAGGGGCTCCAGAATTGTTTTTCTGGATGAAAAAAAAATTTTTTTAGTTTTCTCATTCCCAGATTAGGGTCTGGTTGCCCGGAGGCTTCAAAGAGATTTGGGTGGGAGAAGCCTCTACCCCTGTCCCCATTCTTTCCTGGCCCGCTACTTGGACCATGTTCCTACCAGGACGAATATTTTGCCACTGCTGGCACTGTACGGACTATGGACAATATTCCTGCCTGCTGCCTGCTGCCTGGACAATTCCATTCACTGTCGCTGACCAGTGATCACGTCTCTGCCTGCTGCCTGGATCAGGGTTCTCCTTCTGTGGACAATTGCACTACTAAAACCACAGGTAATCTTCTTTTTTTTACCCATTACTCAGCAGAATGTATTTTAGGGTGTAATTCTTGGTATGTACATGCTGTGTTAGAAATATGAAGGCCCTTCAAAAATGTGATAGATTGTAAGGAAATTGGATGTGTAATTTATGTCCCTAGAACACCTGATGGTGCTTCTTGGATGTTGGGCCTCTGTATGTGGCCACGCTGTGTAAAAGTCTCACACATGTGGTATCGCCATACTCAGGAGGAGCAGCAGAATATATTTTGGGGTGTAATTTTTTCTATGTACATGCTATGTGTTGGAAATATCCTATAAATGGACAACTTTCTGTAAAAAAAAATGCGTTTTTATTTTTTTCCACATTTTTCAAAAACATCTGGAAAAAAATGAACTGTTCAAAAGACTCATTATGTCTCATAGATTATACGTTGGGGTGTTAGCTTTACAAAATGGGGTCACTTTGTGGGCGTTTCCATTCTCCTAGTGCTCCAGGGCCTTCAAAAGTGTAATAGGTGGTTGAGAGATTAGATGTGTAATTTATGCTCCTAGAATGCTAGAAGTTGCTACTTCGGTATTGGGCGTCTGTATGTGGCCAGGTTGTGTAAAAGTCTCACACATGTGGTATCGCCATACTCAGGAGGAGCAGCAGAACATATTTTGGGGTGTTATTTGTGGAATATACATGCCATGTGAGAGAAATAACCTGTTATAATGACAATATGGTGTGAAAAAAAATAAAATAAAAAAAAATCTTTATTTTGCAAAGAATTGTGGGAAAAAATGACAACTTCAAAAAAATAACTATGCCTCTTACTAACTACCTTGGAATGTCTACTTTCCAAAAAGGGGTCATTTGGGGGGTATTTGTACTTTACTGGCTTGTTAGGGTCTCAAGAAATGAGATAGGCTGTCAGTACATCAGGTATGATCAAAATGATCAATTTTCAGTAATTGGTACCATAGCTTGTAGACCCTATAACTACTCCCACCCAGACTAAATAATATCCTAATTTTTTTTTTATTATTACCACAGATATGTAGGAGTATACATTTTAGGCCAAATTTATGGAGAAAAATTACTTTTTTGCTAAATTTTATAATAGAAATTAAGAAAAATTCATTTTTTTACAAAATTTTCGTTCTTTTTTCATTTTTATAGCGAAAAAAATAAAAACCGCAGAGGTGATCAAATACCACCAAAAGAAAGCTCTATTTGTGGGAAAAAAAGGACAAAAAATTAATTTGGTTACAGTGTTGTATGACTGAGTTATTGTCATTCAAAATGTGAGAGCACCGAAAGCTGAAAATTGGTCTGGTTATTAAGTAGGTTTAAGTGCCCAGTTGTCAAGTGGTTAATGGACGAATGGTTTGGCAAAAAGATTTTATTCTAGATGAGGAACTATTTTTGTTTACCGATGCGGCGGGTTCTTGCGGTTTTGGTGCTCTATGGCAATACCAGTGGTGTGCAGAACGCTGGCATCACAGCTGGAGGCAAAAAGGTCTCTTAAAAAATATAGTTTTATTGGAACTGTTCCCCATAGTTGTAGCTCTAGAACTATGGGGTCCAGTTTTTAAGGATAGACGGATTATCATTAGAACTGATAACAAAGGGGTCATGTTTGCAATTAATTGTTTAAATCTCCACCAGTCATTAGTTTACTACGCCACATCATTTTCAAATGTTTGAGTTTGAATATATGGTTGAAGGCAGTGCATGTGGCAGGTAAAGATAATGACGTGGCAGATTCTTTATCTCGCCTGCAGATGGAACGATTTTTTTCAGATGTTTCCGGACGCAGAACCAACGGGATTGAGTTGTCCTCCACAATTGTGGGATCTGGTATAGGACCCATGGCTGATTTTATCGTGAATTCAGTTGCTCCTTCAACCTGGGTTGGATACCGATCGGCCTGGTTGATGTGGCTATCTTTTCTGAATTCCATCCGAGAGCCGGCCGGTGCATTCTCAGAATATTTAATATTGATCTTTTTGAAATTCCTTTTTGAAAATAATTATTCCTGGCCATATGTTAACAAAACATTGGCTGGCATGTCTTTCTTTTTTAAACTCAACAATTTGCCGCCTTGTTTAAATTTCTTTTCAGTGCGTCAATCGTTAAAGGGTTATAAAATACGTAATTTTACTAAGGATCGTCTGTTGCCTATTACTCCAGCGCTTTTGGAAAAATTGTGTTTCATCACGGGACAGGTTTGTTTTTCAAGTTTTGAGGCGGTACTTTTCAGAGCGTTTTTTTCTTTGATGTTCTTTGCAGCACTTAGGGTGTCTGAATTGAACATCATTCAGCTATCGGATGTATTTATTTCAGACGCGGCGATTCGTTTATTTATTCGGCGCTCGAAAACTGACCAGATGGGAAAGGGTGCTTGGATTAATTTATCGGCTTGCAACGGTTCTCGTTTATGCCTGGTTAAATTATTATGTCAATATGCAGATGTCAGACCTAGTTTTCCAAATAATTTCTTTATTCACGAATCTGGCCGTCCGTTGAACACTTTTCAGTTTAACCACTTCCCGACGGCCGTACGACTATATACGGCTTTAGGGTGGTTCTACTTCTCTGGGGCGCCGTCATTTGACGTCCGCCCCTTTCCGTGTCCCCCGCGCGCGCTCCCGAGCACGCAGCGGGGAACTTCTGTGCTGGCCGTGTCCCTTGGACACAGCCAATCACAGATCGCCGTGAACGGCCAATCGGAGTGGCCGTTTGCTAGGCGATCTGTGCGGCCAATGAGAGATGATCTCATATGTTTACATATGAGATCATTTCTCATTGCCGGCTCTCACAGACAGCGGTGCTGTCAGGGAGAGAGGAGACCGATCTGTGTCTCTTGTACATAGAGACACAGATCGGTCACCCCCCTTCCCCCACAGTTAGAACACTATATAGGGAATACATTTAACCCCTTCCTCACCCCCTACTGTTAACCCCTTCCCTGCCAGTCACATTTATACAGTAATTAGTGCATATTTATAGCACTGATTGCAGTATAAATGTGAATGGCGCCAAAAATGTGTCAAAAGTGTCCGATGTGTCCACCATAATGTCGCAGTTGCAATAAAAATCACAGATCGCCGCCATTACTAGTAAAAAACATAAATAATAAAAAATAATAATTCTGTCCCTTATTTTGTAGGCGATATAACTTTTGCGCAAACCAGTCGCTTATTGCGATTTTTTTTTTTTTTTTTTTACTAAAAATATGTAGAATACGTATCGACCTAGACTGAGGATAAAAAAAAAAAAATTGAGCTATTTATTATAGCAACAAGTAAAAAATATATTTTTGTTTTCAAAATTGTCGCTCTATTTTTGTTTATAGCACAAAAAATAAAAACCGCAGAGGTGATCAAATACCACCAAAAGAAAGCTCTATTTGTGGGAAAAAAAGGACGTCAATTTTGTTTGGGAGCCACGTTGCATGACCGCGCAATTGTCAGTTAAAGCGACGCAGTGCCGAATCGCAAAAAGTCCTCTGGGCAGGAAGGGGGTTTAAGTGCCCAGTAAGGAAGTGGTTAACAGTGTTTTTCACAAATGTTTAAAGGCACTCAATATGAATGCAGAAGTATTATCCTCTCATTCTTTTAGGATTGGGGCAGCTACGGAAGCGGCTAGGTTAGGTTTAAATGATACAATGATAAAGAAGGTTGGTAGGTGGAAATCTGATGCTTATTTGTTGTACATTAGAGCTAATTAATGTTTTTGATCCATTCTAGGTCCACTCAGAACAATTTGGATTGTTGGACATTCTTTCATATTCTGGGCGCATCAGAGAGAAGATGAAAGAATCTATTCCAGCAATTTGGGTTTGGATACACAACGGTTTAAAGTTTTTTGGTTTGGTAGGAGAGGGATGCTATGGTCAGGTTTATTTTGGGAAGTAAGTAGGCTTCTGCAGCGTTTTTCCCCGCCGGATGGGTTTATTATACATCTGGGGGGGGAATGACATTGGAACACAAAAAACGCTGGATATTATTTTTAAAATTAGAGATGATCTTCATAAGTTGCAGTTATCGTTTCCACACACTGTATTTGTTTTTTCAGGAGTGGTGCAGAGATTGAAGTGGCTGTCTTTCCCTCCTCTGCGCCCTTTGGAAAAAAATAGGCGGCGTATAAACAGGGCGGTGGCAAAGCTGCTTTCGCCTCTGGGTATACTCTGCTTTAGGCACACGGAATTGGAAGGGTTTATTCCAGGTCTTTTTAGGGAGGATGGAGTTCACCCGTCCAACATAGGTTTGGATATTTTCAATACCGGTTTAAGCTCCTGTATTGAATTGGCCGCGGTTGTGGGTGTTGGTGACAGGTGGACGTAAAGTCCCCTGTCTTGTGAATGTTTTAATTTTTAAAATGTTTTATACAGCCTGAGCCGTAGTGGCTAGGTTGTCTTTAATTTATTGTTGCATATTGTTATTTAGTAAATAAAGTGTTTTTAAAACCAATAATAAAGCAGCCGCGGCCGTTAAACTCCAAGTCAAGGTGTTGGGTATTTATTTATGTATTTATTTATTCATGTATACATTTATGGTTTAATGTTCCTGCTTGCTATCCCATGAAGAAAGTGTGCTTAAAGGATATTGCAATCTTTGCTTGGTTTATTAGCCTTTGCTTCTAGGGTCATGCCAGTTGGAAAGGTGTTCTCTCGAAGATTATACCTTGCCATTTCTGGTTTAAAATCACCTTTTTCACATGTGAGGCCTAGTACACATGAGAGGATTTATCCGCGGATACGGTCCAACGGACCGTTTCCGCGGATAAATCCTCTCGAGGATTTCCGCGGATTTGGATCCGATGGAGTGTACTCACCATAGGATCGAAATCCGCGCCGAAATCCCATCGCGATGACGTGTCGCGCCGTCGCCGCTATGATGACGCGGCGACGTGCGCGACGCGGTCATATAAGGAATTCCACGCATGCGTCGAATCATTACGACGCATGCGGGGGATCCATTCGGACGGATTGATCCGGTGAGTCTGTACAGACCAGCGGATCAATCCGTTGGGATGGATTCAAGCGGATAGATTTGAAAGCATGTCTTCAAATTTTTATCCGCTTGAAATCCATCCCAGGGGAGAAAAATCCGCGGAAACAGATCCGCTGGGTTGTACACACCAGAGGATCTATCCGCTGGAACTGATCCGCAGATCAATTCCAGCGGATAGATCCTCTCGTGTGTACGGGGCCTAAGGGTTACTCAGGACATGAGGGAAGATCTGTTAGTATGGTTACAATTTCTTACACATTTTAATGGGAGGACTGTTCGGCAGGAAGAATTTTTCTATTTAGTGATGCTGCCGGGTCCTGTGGTTTTGCTGCTATTTGGCAATCACAATGGTGTGCAGACCGTTGGAATCCCAATCGGCATGCAAAAGGTTTTTTGAAAAATATTGTATTGTTGGAGTTATTTCCAATCCCTGTAGCCTTGGAAATTTGGGGTCCCTTTTTTAAAAATAAAAGGATTTTAGTTAGGACTGATAATAAGGGAGTCATGTTTGCAATTAATTGTTTAACGTCTAATTCTCTGCCAGTCATTGTCCTTTTGCGCCACATGATTTTCAAATGTTTGAGTCTTGATATTTGGTTGAAAGCGATTCATGTGACCGGTAAGGATAATGATATGGCGGACTCTCTGTCTCGCTTACAGATGGAGCGATTTTTTCAGCTATGTCCAAATGCGAATCCAGTAGGGCTGCGGTGTCCTCCCGCTTTATGGGACCTGATTTGATGCCTATATCTGAATGTATTGAGAACTCAGTTGCTCCTTCAACCTGGGCTGGATATCGATCAGGATGGTTCATGTGGCTGTCATTTTTGGTTTCAATCCAAGAACCTATTGGTTCTTTTTCAGAAAATATAGTTTTGTTATTTTTACCATCTTTATTCCTTTAACGGTACTCATGGTCGTAGGTTCAAAACACTTTGGCAGGTGTTTCATTTTTTCTTAAACTTCACAACCTACCATCTTGTTTACGTTTCTTTTATGTTCAACAGGCATTAAAGGGTTATAAGAGGAACAATTTTCAAAAGGATCAGCGCTCACCTATTACCCCTGTTATCCTAGAGAAGCTTTGTTCAGTCGTTACACGTTGGTTTTTCTATGTTTGAGGCTATCCTTTTTCGTGCGTTTTTTTCCTTAACATTTTTTGCAGCTCTTAGGGTGTCAGAGCTGAATTTTATTCAAGCTTCTGATGTTATTGTTTCAGCAACAATGGTTAGGATTTTCCTTCGGTGGTCAAAAAGGGATCAGATGGGTAGGGGTACTTACCCCTAGAGGTACTAGGTGAAATTATTTTCTTGTTCTAACTCTTCTATTAGGTTTATTAAATCATTATTCTCAGATTAGAACTTTAGCGTTTAATATTTTTTTTTATACATGAATCTGGTTGCCCCTCTAACCATATATCAATTCAATTGTGTTTTTAAAAAATGTTTAAAAACATTGAACTTACAAGATTCTCATGTTACCTCACATTCTTTTAGAATTGGGGAAGCTACTGAAGCAGCTAGGTTAGGTTTAGACACTAAGGGCCAGATTCACAGAAAAAGTACGCCGGAGTATCTGCTGATACTCCGGCGTACTTTCAAATTTGCCGCGTCGTATCTTTATTTTGAATTCTCAAACAAAGATACAACGGCATTTGGCTAAGATCCGACAGGTGTACGGCTTCGTACGCCTTCGGATCTTAGGATGCAATACTTCGGCGCCCGCTGGGTGGAGTTCGCGTCGTTTTCCGCGTCGGGTATGCTAATTAGCTGTTTACGGCAATCCACGAAGGTATGCGCGTTCGTCGCATTCTCTTACGTCGTCGCTAGTCGGCTTTTCCCGTCGCAAAGTTACGGCTGCTATTTAGGTGGTGTAAAAATAGACAGGCCATGTTAAAGTATGGCCGTCGTTCCCGCGTCGAATTTCAAATTTTTATTTTTTTGCGTAAGTCGTCCGGGAATACGAAAGGACGTAACGCACATCGCCGTTCAAAAAATTACGTCGGGCGACGTCATTTCGCGCAAAGCACGGCGGGAAATTTCAAAACGGAGCATGCGCAGTACGTTCGGCGCGGGAACGCGCCTAATTTAAATGGTACACGCCCCATTTGAATTAGGCGGGCTTGCGCCGGACGCATTTACGCTACGCCGCCGCAAGTTTACAGGCAAGTGCTTTGTGAATCAAGCACTTGCGCTGAAAACTTGCGGCGGTGTAACGTAAATGAGATACGTTACGCCGCCGCGCAGCTACGTGAATCTGGCCCTGACTGTATAAAGAAAGTGGGTAGGTGGAAGTCAAATAGTTACCTTTTATATATTCGCCCTAACCAATCTTTTTGATTGCTTTTAGGTCATTGCAGAACAATATGGATTATTGCCCATTCTTTCGTTTTTTTGGGCACACCAGAGAGCTTCAGAAAGAATATATTCTTGTAATCTAGGTTTGATCCCTTGCGTTTTACATTTTTTTGGTTTGGTAGGAGGGGTATGGTTTGGGCTAGCTTACTGTCTGAAATAGGAAGGCTCCTTCAGAAGTTTCCTCCACCTGATGGGTTGATCATTCATCTAGAGGGAATGATATAGGGAAATTAAAAACTTTAGAGATTATTTTTAGAATTAGGAATGTTCTCTTTAGACTTCAATTATCATTTCCAAAAACTGTTAGTATTTTTTCAGAAGTGGTGCAACGGATGTGTTGGCTCTCTCTGCCTGTCAAGCACCCTTTTGAAAAGATTAGGCATCGTATAAATAGGTTGGTTGCCAGGTTGCTGTCACCTTTGGGCATTCTCTCTTTCAGGCATACAGAATTGGAAGGTTATGTTGAGGGTCTATATAGGGATGGGGTTCATTTGTCTAACATTGGTTTGGACATTTTTAATGCTAACTTGCGCACTTGTGTGGAAATGGCCGCGGTTCGGGGAGGTTGGTGACAGGTGGTCCCTTTGGTTACCACCTGTCTTTTGGGTGATTTGGAAGTCTGAAGTTATAAACAGCCTGAGCCGTAGTGGCTGGGTTTGTTTAAAGTTTAATAAATGGTTTTGATATTGATTTAAATGTTGTCCTAAAACCAATAATAAAGCAGCCACTGCCTTATTTATTTCATACATTTCTCTGTATGTTTATTTTAGTTTTATTAAAGAGGGGGTTCACCCTAATAAAAAAAAAAAATTTCTAGCATTAAATTAGGCATAGTAGCGCGAGCTACAGTATGCCTGTATTTATTTTTTTAGCCCACTGTGCAATCGTATAGATAAGATTCCGATGTCCTGCTGTCTTATGCTGGGGAGGGGAAGTAGTATTTGCTGAGACACGGAGGGTGGGAAGGGTGCTGTGATTTTAGGAGGATTACAGGAAAATACATTATATTAGAGGAGAAATATGTGAGCTGTAGTATAGAGGAGGATGATGGAGGAGAGATGATCCCTCTGATAGGCTTCTAATATACAGGATGGCGGAGGTATAGAGCGGATGGAGGATTAGTATAGAGATGTATAGGAGGAGGAGGAAGAGCTGTTATCACATAGATATAGTCCATCTATGATCAGATCAGGGAGATGATATCAGTGATGGGAATTCCATATAACCTTTATTAGTGGTGTGATGTATCACACAGGGGACGAGTCTCTCTGATCTCTCCAGTGTCGGTGTGACTCGCAGGGAGCTGTGCTGTCCGTGTCTCCACTCATCGCACACCTTCCTTTTCCTTTTATACCTTTTTGAAGTTCAGTTTTTCCAGTCCCTGCACTACGGAGGTGACATGCGAATCCTCCCAGTGCGCTGCAAGAAAATGCGACACTCCGCGTCTTCATACATATACCGCATTTTCGCTGCATTCTTAGCAATTATCGTTTTTTTTTTTTTACTTTTTATAAGGTTTTGAGTTGACAAAATCCACTGCCATTGTCATTTTTAATAGCACTTTTCGCTGTGAAAATTACAATGGTCCCAAAAATGTGTCAAAAGTGTCCGCCATAATGTCGCAGTCACGAAAAAAATCGATGATCGCCGCCATTACTAGTAAAAAAAAATATTAATAAAAATGCCATAAAACTATCCCCTATTTTGTAAACGCTATAACTTCTGCGCAAACCAATCAATAAACGCTTATTGCGATTATTTTTTTTTTACCAAAAATAAGTAGAAGAATACGTATCGGCCTAAACTGAGGAAAAAAAATGTTTTTATATATATATATTTTTGGGGGGATATTTATTATAATGTATATAGGATAAATTGCGCCAAGAGATTAGGCCTGCATTAATCAAAAAGTCAGACCTCAAAAACTTAGTATACCAAATATTGATAAAATATACCATTCAGTGATAATGTGAAATCATTAGTTGAAAACAAAATATAAATAAAGGGATCAAGGCAGGCCCCGCATTCAGAATGCCAAACCTCAAAAAAGTCTTTAAACTCCAAATGATGATAAAAACACCCAATATTGTATATTTAAAGGAAGTCCCAAATAGATGATAAATACAATACAATATAAAAATTAAGATAGGGAACAGGATGAATAAAAACAACAACAATGGTGTATATCTAAATACTTAAAGGGGTTGTAAAGGAAATTTTTTTTCATAATAAGCATCCTTTACCTGCAGACATTCCTCTTTTCACTTCCTCATTGTTCGTTTTTGCTCAGAAGTTGCTCTATTTCTTCTCTGTTCTGTTCACTTCCTGCTTGTCTGATTGTTACTGACCACTGTGACGGGAGGCTTTACTGCGGTGGTCAGTGATGTGCTCACCCCCTCCTGGGAACTACATCTGTGCGGCAGGACGCTCTCCACGTGTTAGAGACTTCAAGGAGGTGCCGCAATGCATACTGGGAAATGTAGTTCTTACATGAACGAGCGCCGCAAACCAGGAAGTGAATGAGAGAACAGAAACTAGAACGCCGGAGGTGATATAGATGAAGGAATTTAATAGGTATTTACTCTTTTTTTTACAGAATCATTACACTATTCTGTCTGTCTACCTTGCAGACATTCATTTTAGGCAAAAAAAAAAATTCCTTTACAACTCCTTTAATGTCCCTCCAGCCACAGAATACAAAGTTGTTTGCTGTCAGGTGAACGCCTGTCGACTAATTTTTGGGGCCTGTAATGGCCGGCACTTACTTCTGTATCTGTTTTTTTTTTTCACTTAAAGCGGAGCTCCACCCTAAAGTGGAACTCTTGCTGATCGGAACCCGCCCCCACTCCGGTGTCACATTTGACACCTTTCAGGGGGGAGGGGGGTGCAGATACCTGCCTAAAGACAGGTATTTGCACCCACTTCCGGCCACACGTCACGGGCAAAAGACGGGTATTTCTCCTGACTTCCCGTCTGTCCCCTGTTGTGTGCTGGGAACACTCGGCTCCCAGCACACAGCGTGTGAGCCAATCGGCGGGCGCAGCGCGACTCGCGCATGCGGCGTAGGGAACCGGGTAGTGAAGCCGGAGCGCTTCACTTCCTGGTTCCCTCACTGAGGATGGCGGGGGGGGGGGAGCAGCAGAGTGACGAGCGATCGCTCGTCCTCTGCTGCGGTGCTGCGGACGGCACTGGACTCCAGGACAGGTAAGTGTCCTAATATTAAAAGTCAGCAGCTGCAGTATTTGTAGCTGCTGGCTTTTAATATTTTTTTTTACTGGCACATCCGCTTTAATACTTCTGGTAGGTCAGTGTCCATGTTGTGGGACTATTTGTGCACAGCTAGTGAGTACTTTGTGGCTGCAAATATGACCTGAAGGTTTATAATATTCGCCTGCCATTAAAGTCAATGGTGCCTGCCGCGAACTTGCGGTTCGCGGACATTTGCGAAAGTTTGCGGTTAGCATTCGCGAACCGTCCCGTCAGATGTTCACTATTGACCGTGGCCCAGATTCTCAAAGGAGATACGATGGCGTCGTATCTCTGAGTGTGAGCCGTCGTATCTATGCACCTGATTCATAGAATCAGTTACGCATAGATTTGTATTAGATCCGACCGGCGTAAGAGACTCTCTTACGCCGGTCGGATCTTAACTGCATATTTACGCTGGCCGCTAGGGGCGTGTAATCGGATTTACGCCTAGAAATATGTAAATCAGCTAGATACGCAAATTCACGAACGTACGCCCGGCCAACGCAGTACAGATACGCCGTTTACGTTAGGCTTTTCCCGGCGTAAAGTTACCCCTGCTATATGAGGCGTACATGCAGCGTACCAATGTTAAATATGGACGTCGTTCCCGCGTCGAATTTTGAAAATTTTACGTCGTTTGCGTAAGTCGTACGTAAATGGGGTTTGACGTAATTTACGTTCATGTCGAAACCAATACGTCCTTGCGGCGTACTTTGGAGCAATGCACACTGGGATATGTCCACGGACGGCGCATGCGCCGTTCGTAAAAAGCATCATTTACGTAGGGTCACATAACATTTACATAACACACGCCCACATCTTCCACATTTGAATTAGGCGGGCTTACGCCGGCCTATTTACGGTAACGCGGCAGCAACTTACGGAGCAAGTGCTTTGAGAATACTGCACTTGCCCGTCTAAGTTGCGGAGGCGTAACGTAAATAGGATAGGTTACGCCCGCTCATAGATACGCCGCTGTACGTGAATCCGGGCCCATATTTTTATGTCCATAGGCATGACACCCGAAATCTTAAATTCTAAAATTGTCCCCATCCCATGGTCTGACCATAGAGCAATTTATAACATCTACAATACCAAAATCACGTGACTCAACCTGGGTACTTAGAGATTTTCTGCTTAAAAATCCAGTATACACACATAATATCGAAATAAGCACTCAAGGAATACCTAAAATTTAACTCTACACCTGACATTTCCCCCACTACTCTATGGGAAGCACGCAAACCTGTTCTCCGTGGAACTCGTCTACGCCAGGCTAATCTTTGTAATAGGGAGCGGAAAATCTTGTGTCATACTTTAGGAAACCAATTTTAATTCATGTCACATGGCATTTCAGCAAAATCCTACACCATCATCCAGAATAAAATTAAACAAAGCCAAACTAGAATTTGATGTATTCCTTACTGAATCCGCCGATAAAACAATTAAACGTTTGAAACATAACTATTATATGAATGCGAATAAACCAACTACGCTCCTAGCTTGAACCTCTAAAATCTTGTCAAAATTCAACCAAACCCATCCGCCTAAAACTCTCCAGGGATGTTTACGCTACTAATCCAGTGAAAATTAAAAAAAAAATTAAAACACAACTTAAAAATGTATACTCATCTGATAGTGAATTGGATCAATCTAAGGCAAATACGTTTTTTTTCCCCATGTCTCCCTACCTACTTTGTCCAAGACACAATTAGAAATAATGGAAGAACCAGTGTCGGGCGAGGAGGTATCAGAGACTATTAAAAACCCGAAAGTGGGTTTGATGGAGGCCATAGTGCCCCCCCCCCTCTGCCCCGACTGTGAGCCGTGGGCCTTGGATCAGGCTCTCTTGTTATGTTTTCCCCTCGAGACACTCTTATGGACGTCCCCCTGGTTCGTCGCCAGGGCCCAGGTGGTCCGGTGGGCAGTTAATTTTCCTTTTAGACACATATCTCCCCACAGCTTAAGTCATTGCTCTCCAGGCTCCCTGACTGCTCCTTGGACCAATGTGGCCGTTGGGGCCTTCTTAGGCACTGGCCGCCACTACAGTTTCTGGAATTGTACTTGTTGAAGTCGGATGTGACGAAACGCGTCACCGCGTGGCTATGACGGCGTATCCAGGAACTGTTAGGAGTGCGTTCCACCGCTGACCCATCGCAACCAGGACATGCGTCTCCAGCAAGCGTGCATTCAGCACAAGCGCAACCCACTGTGTGCGGAGGACTACACTCTTTTAATGCTCTTTTACAGTTGTTTTAATGTACGTAGATAGGAAGTGGGGTGTTGTTACACAGGTTCTTTTACATTAAAGCGAAATTACACTATATTGGTGCTTTTGCTTTTCTATGATCCGTGAGTTGGAATAAAAACCTTTGCTGTTTCTGGAATGATGTTGGAGGTCTGATCAGGAAGATTTATTTATAAGGCTTTGTTTTACCTGCTGTCTGGTGAGTGTGAACCACAGAGGGGAAGTGTGCCTCACTTTTTGCGTGGTGAAGATTGGAAGTCAGGAGGGTGTATTACCATTCCTTGAAGCACTTCTTACACTTCTCTGAATTGTGCCTTATTCACCTACCTGTGGACTTTTCCAATATTTATTATCTACACTGGACTTTATCCATCTTAAGCGCTGTTTTATAATTTTATAACCATTTTAGGCTATATGTTTTTGATACCATTTTATATTCTTGAATAGATGAATCCTCATCTATTTTAAACAGCTGCTGTAATATATATACAATTTTTTGCTTATCATATCATACTTTTTGTTATTTTCTGATATTGATATATATATTTTTTATTATATTTATTATTTATTTTTCTTTCCTTTACTTAACAGTATCTCATTAATAAGTGAATAATTTCCTTTGGCGCCGGGAAGTGCACTGTGTTTTCCCCCCTTGTTGCTGCATTTTTTGTGCACTCCCTTTAGATAACATAACATATGATAAACATGTCCAAGCTAGATATGTAAATAACCTGTCACTCAAAGCAAGGAGAGAGGAACAGACTTTTTATTTAGACAGGTTTTTATCTGGAAGTCTGTTAATTTTCACTGAACAATAAAAGAGGATTGCTCAGAGCTGGATTAACTCTGTGAGGCAAGACTGGGCACAGATGATAGGAAATCTTATACTCTACATTGTGACATCAAAAAAAAAATTGGGGTTTACATCCACTTTAACCACTTAAGGACACCTTCACATCGATATACGTCGGCAGAATGGCACGGCTGGGCACATCCACGTACATGTACGTGGCTCTTTAAGCCCAGCCATGGGGTCGCGCGCCACCAGCGCGTGCAGGCGGGCCGGTCCGAAGCTCCGTGACCGCGGCTGCGGGACTCACGGACCCGATCGCCGCTGGAGTCCCGCGATCGGTCCCCGGAGCTGAAGAACGGGGAGAGGTGTGTGTAAACACAGCTTCCCCGTTCTTCACTGTGGCGCTGTCATCGATCGTGTGTTCCCTTTTATGGGGAAACACAATCGATGACGTCACACCTACAGCCACACCCCCCTACAGTTAGAAACACAAATGAGGTCACATATAACCCCTTCAGCGCCCCCTTGTGGTTAACTCCCAAACGGCAATTGTCATTTTCACAATAAACAATGCATTTTGTGTCAAAATTGTCCGAAGTGTCCGCCATAATGTCGCAGTCACGAAAAAAATTGCTGATCGCCGCCATTAGTAGTAAAAAAAAAAGAATTAATAAAAATGCAATAAAACTATCCCCTTTTTTGTAAACGCTATAAATTTTGCGCAAACCAATCGATAAACGCTTATTGCGATTTATTTTTTACCAAAAATATGTAGAAGAATACGTATCGGACTAAACTGAGGGAAAAAAATGTTTTATATATTTTTGGGGGATATTTATTATAGAAAAAAGTAAAAAATATAGAATTTTTTTCAAAATTGTCGCTCTATTTTTGTTTATAGCGCAAAAAATAAAAACTGCAGAGGTGCTCAAATACCACCAAAAGAAAGCTCTATTTGTGGGGAAAAAAAGGACGCCAATTTTGTTTGGGAGCCACGTCGCACGACCGCGCAATTGTCAGTTAAAGCGATGCAGTGCCGAATCGCAAAAACTGGCCGGGTCCTTTAGCTGCCTAAAGGTCTGGGTCTTAAGTGGTTAATATCAAACCAATATCACTTTCTCAAAAACCAAATTATTCCTTACATTTCTAATAGCTGCAAAGCAGACAATAGCCAGCGCTTGGAAATCACCTTGTTGTGAATTTGGCAGAAACCGAAAAGAGAATGAATCAAGCCCCCTTTATACACGCTAAAAGTGAAGCTCTAGAAAAAAAATAAGCTGAGGAAATGTGAAAGTATATGGAAACCATGGATCATATACTACTTTCCTATCAACTTTGATTTACCAATTCTCTCATCATGGTGACTGTTGTTGCTCTTACAGGGGGATCCCCCAATATAAATAGTATACATGGACTTAGCCTTCCGAGTTCTGTTGCACTTTCCCTTCACTAGTCTCTTTTCCCTTTTATTATTTTTATATTTGCTGCTTCTGCAAGCACTTTTTTTTTCTATCCCCCCCCCCCCTTTCTTTTCTTTTTTTCCTTTCCCCTTTTTTTTTTTAAAACAGCGTATGGTTTTCACTTTATAACTAAAGTTATGGCTTAGGCTTAGATAAATGAAATTACATTTTTTTAATAATTAGGCCTAAGATTTCCCTAGTTTATGGAAGAACCAAACTTCCCAATTGCACATTGTAAACAAATTTCTTTTG
This sequence comes from Rana temporaria, assembly GCF_905171775.1. Lineage (NCBI taxonomy): Eukaryota > Metazoa > Chordata > Amphibia > Anura > Ranidae > Rana > Rana temporaria. Next base: position 12,424,264 of record NC_053490.1, read on the forward strand.
ACTATTATAGTCTGTTTATATTTCACAATTAAATTATTATTATTATTATTATACAGGATTTGTATGGCGCCAACAGTTTACGCAGCGCTTTAAAATATAAAAAGTGAGACAATACAGTTACAATACAATAAAATACAAGAGGATTAAGGGGGCCCTGCTCAGAAGAGCTTACAATCTAATAGGGTGTGGGGCAGGTGGTACAAAAGGTTGTAACTGTGGGGAATGAGCTGATGGAAGTGGTAAAAAAGGATTTTTGTACTCACCGTAAAATCCATTTCTCTGAGTTCATAGACGGACACAGCCTTCATTGACCTTAGGGTTATGCTTCTTCCTACCAGGAGATTTAGGCAGAATTCTACAGCACTTAAGGTGTTAAAAACCTTTCCTTCATGCCGCTCCTCCCAGGGGGCGTGGCTCCCCCAGGCATAACCCACACCCTGCTCTAGCAGCCTCAGTTCGTAACAAGCAGTACAAACCAAGGAGGGGTGGGTGCTGTGTCCGTCTAGGAACTCAGAGAAATGGATTTTACGGTGAGTACAAAAATCCTTTTTTCTCTTTCGTTCATGGACGGACACAGCCTTCATTGATCTTAGGGACGTCCCCAAGCAGTGTCAAAAAATTTGAGGGGTGGGAAAAATAACACAGCAAAAACAGGTTACACCCCAAACAAAAACCGGAGTTACTCAACGGAGGAACTCCAACCGTAAACTGCCGCCTGTAACACCCTGCGGCCGAAGGAGGCATCAGAAAATGCACTCACATCCACCTTATAAAACTTTGAAAAAGTGTGGACCGACGACCAGGTCGCAGCCTTACACACCTGTAACACAGAGGCTTGGTGTCGGAAAGCCCAGGAGGCCCCGATCGCCCTGGTCGAATGCGCCGTGACCCGAAAGGGGGCGCCCGCCCCTTCAGGGCATAGGCCTGAAGCACAATCCGTCGGAACCACCTAGGAACGGTAGCCGACGAGACTGCCAGGCCCTCTTGTAGGGCCAGCCACCGACACGAACAGTGAGCCCGACTTCCGGAACGGAACCGTAACATAGAAGTACACTCGTAGGGCCCGAACCACATCCAGAGGATGCAAAGTGGCCTCCTCTTGGCATTTCGGCCGGGGAAATAAGGATGGAAGAACAATGTCCACATCCAAGTGATAAGCCGAAACGACCTTAGGGAGAAAAAACGGCTGCGGCCACAGCACCACCTCATCCTTACGGATGACCAAGCAGGGAGCCTTGCAAGACAAGGCCGCCAGAACAGACAGACACCCGTCTGATCGAGGTAATTGCTACCAGAGATAAAATCACCTTTTGTGACAATAAACAAAAAACCTCCCGAATGTGCTCAAAGGGAGCATCTCGAAGCACTGAAAGGACTAAATTCAAGTCCCATGGGGGTAATTGAGGGCGCACCGGAGGGGCCACCTGCCAGACCCCCTGACCCAACGCACGCACCCACCCAGGAGTGCGATGCCAAGGGTCGCTGCAAGTAAAAACAGCCAGAGCAGAAATCTGGCTCCTAACCGTACGTAAGGCGAGAGCCTGAACCACTCCCTGCTGCAAAGACAGCAGAATCCTTTACACAACGCATGTACGAGAGTGCCAGTTCATCTCCCCACACACAGAGAAGTAGGCCTTCCATGTATGAGGAAAAAACCTACGTGAGGTAGACTTCCGTGCAGGCAGCACGGTAGAGACCACCGAGCCCAATAGGCCTCGGTCCTTAAGCCCCTGGCTCTCAACAGCCACGCCGCTAAGGCCGGTGGCTGTGAAACAGGGTGGAAGACCGGACCCTGTAACAGAAAAACAATTCCCAGGGGAAGACGCTAGGGGGCGTCTGCCACCAGACGCACCTGGTCCGCGTACCAGAAGCGACGCGGCCAATCTGGGGCAATCAGGACCGATAGAATCCCTACAGCTTCTACGAGGCGAGGAAGAAGCTTCCGAGGAGGGAAGGTGTAAAGTAGGCGACAGTGACCTCAAGGAGCCACCAACGTGCCTGACGCGTCCGCCCACGGGTCCTTAAACCTGGCCACGAACCGTGGCACCTACCAATAGAGACGGGACGCTAGAAGGTCCACATCCGGAGTGCTCCACTTTCGGCACAGGCCCCAAAACACCTGCGGGTGGAGAGACCACTCTCCTTGGCCCAGTGCAGTGCGACTTAGGTAGTCGGCTAGCCAATTCCGTATTCCCGGAATGTACCCGGCCGATAGAGCCGGAACGGACCCTTCAGCCCACCGAAAGGATGCGCGCGACCCCCGTCGCTGCAACAGAACTCCGTGTGCCTCCCTGATGATCAACCTACGCCACGGACGTGGTGTTATCAGACAGGATCCTGACCGGTCGGCCCTGTAGATCCAGGGACCACCTGGCAAGGCAAAGCTTGATTGCTCGGAGCTCCAGAACGTTGATCAGTAGGCAGGACTCCACCTGAGTCCAGTGCCCCTGGGCTGACTGGGTGCCCCAAGCGCCCCTCCCCAACCGGAGAGGTTGGCATCCGTCGTGACCACTGTCCAGTGGCCTGCAGAAAAATGACTTTCCGGCCCGAAGCACCGGAAACGCCAGCCACCACACCAGGGGAGACATGATCAGATGACTCAACTGAATCTGGTAATCCAGAGATGACGGAAGCTAGTCCCATCGTGACAGCAGTTCCCTCCGTAGTACCCTGGCGTGGAATTGGGCATACGGAACCGCCTCGAAAGAGGCTACCAACTGACCCAGAACCTTCCTGCAGAATCGCAGAGATGACCGCTTCTGGGTCGGCAACTGTAGGAGAATGTCATCCAGACATCCCATGATAACAAACCCCCGCTGTCACAGCCGGGCCAGTATCGGGACGAGCACCTTGGCGAAAACCCGCCGAATGGGAAGGACACCATTGAAAATGGTCCCCCCCGACCGCAAAGCACAGAATCTCCGGTGGTTTGAGGATATGCAGGTACACGTTCATGACATGCCAGAAAATCCCCCTGATGGAGTGCCGCTATTACCAAGCGAATCGACACCACCAAAAGTTTGCACCTTGACAAAACAAACGAGGGACTTGAGGCCCAGGATTGACCAGGCCCCATCCTCCGTGGGGACACAAACAGAATGGAGTAAAAACCCCGAGACCGTTCCAACAAGGGAACTGGCACAATCACTCCCCTGACCAGAAGATCCTGGACAGCCCCTGACAGAGACAACCGGCGAACCGGAGGAGGCCAGAAGCCGGAGGGAAAAAAACTGTTTGGCAGACAAGAGAGAAACTCAATCTTGTACCCCAAGGAAAACACTTTGCAATGTGAAGCCAGTCTCCCACCCGAGACACGGGCGGGAGCAGACCTTCAGGTGGAAGCAGGTATGTCCGCAGACTCGTTAGGTATCAGGTGCGCTGCTACCCCGCAGCGGGGATTCAAGCACAATGTAGACCTACCCCCACCGCACAGGGCGAGCGAAAAAATGCTCGGAGGTAGGCAAGGAGGGTCCTTGCACAGGGCGAGGTCCCTAGCCCTTCCCAGACTGTGGGAACAGCATGCGCTTACCACTCATGGCATCCTCAATGATGCCATTCAGGGAAGTCCCAAAAGGACCGTTCACCCTTATTGGCCATCACCAAGGCCACCTTAGAGGTCCTTCTTCCAGCTCCTGCAGCAGGAGCTTCGCCCTTTTAGTCGGGGCCTGACCAGGGCCCCGGCCAGAGCCGGCCTCACCGCCGAACCCACCACCGTGAATAGGGAGCGGGCCACGGCCTCCACTCTCCTATCAGCGGGATCCTGAAATGCAGGAGCCCCTTCCACATCTGGACACAGGGGGGTCCACTGGCGGAGGAGAGACCTACTTTTTTTTTTTTTAAAGCCCCCCTCAAGGGGGTAACGGGTTGCAAAGTTTTTTGACAAACTTTTTGCGGTGCATCCCATTCCTTGTATAACATATAGTCCAAATAAGGAACACAAGGAAACCCTTCAGCGGTGCGTGGTAGTCTGCTGGTACTGACACGGAGGTGTCTCCGCCACATCCTCAATTTTTAGAGTCTCACGCACCGCAGAAACAAGAGCTCCAACAAATTCTTGCCAGCAACTGACTTCAGCAGAGTCATCCTCACTATCCATAAGGGTTAAACCCGCAGCCTCTGACATAACAGAACTAGAAAAAAACAGTGATTCTGTGTCATCCCCAGAAGCAGGCTCAGGGAGGGGGCACTTTTTTACCCCCCATCCGGGCACTAGCTGCTTCAAACCTGGCAAGAAACCCAGGACAGCCAAAATAACAGATGTGGCAGGGGAAGGGGCGTTAAGGGTTAACTCAGGCATAGCTTGAGAGGGAGACCTGGCTCAGGTTCCATAGTGTCAGCGCTGAGTCACCCACCCTGCAAGGCAGGACAAAAAAAAAAACACTGGTCACCTCCTTGCTGCTATTGCAGAGCATGGGGGCCCCTGGTATTCACCACCCCACCCAGCTGCAGAGGGAGCTGAAAACCTGAGGTGTGCTCTGATGTGCTGGCTGTGATGTTTCTGTCACCTCAAGGAAGAATCACAGCGTTTCACAGCACTAAAACTGTTACAGCACTACAACTGGTAGAAGAGACCAGAGGCTGTGCTGAGTCACCACAGGGAAGAATCACAGCGTTACCAAGGAGATTTCCAAGATGGCCACCGTCTGAGGTAAAAATCAACTCATAGAACACAGCAGCACCCCCCAGAGTAACAACACAGTCCCCCAACAACACACGGGCCCCGGTGGTAATAAAGAAAACCCAGGAGGCCCCCCTTCACAGCCACTACCCAGTCAGGGGAAGGAGGGAGAGGAAGGGGCGAGAGGAAAGCAGGGCGGACCCTCAGTCGACCTCCCCAGGGAAAACACCAGCCAGACCACTTACCTGAGTAAGGGGCCACTACTTAACCGTCCTGCGACTACCCGGCTGGAGGTATCCCAGACAGAACCAACGTCCGTAAACGGCATGGCTGTCGGCCAGACACACTGTGACAAAGCCATAGAGACCGGTCATATGTGTGCCCTAGAACCGAAGTTCCCCGGCCGCCCCTGGAGCAACGGGGCCTGTCGTGGACGCCCCAAAGCTGAGCTGAGGGCCGGCACACGCTCAAAGGCCGAACATGGGGGGACTACAAGGGTCGAGGACCCAGCCTGTCACCCAGTCGGCTGTTGATAGAAGAATCGCAGGATTCAAAAATGCAGAAACAAAATAATAAAAAAGCGAGAAAAATCGCAAGAAAAAACTCCAGGAACTCCAGAGAGAGCCTGACCTCCTGTCGTTAGGCAGAAAACAAACTGAGGCTGCTAGAGCAGGGTGTGGGTTATGCCTGGGGGAGCCACGCCCCCTGGGAAGAGCGGCATGAAGGAAAGGTTTTTAACACCTTAAGTGCTGTAGAATTCTGCCTAAATCTCCTGGTAGGAAGAAGCATAACCCTAAGGTCAATGAAGGCTGTGTCCGTCTATGAACGAAAGAGAAAGATAAGTTGGAGACGTGATAGTCTTCCCTGAAGAGGTGAGTTTTCAGGGATTGCCTGAAGGTAGCAAGAGCAGGGGGATAGCCAGACAGGTTGAGGTAGTGAGTTCCAGAGGATGGGAGAGGCTCTGGAGAAATCCTGGAGACAAGCATGGGAGGAGGAGATGAGAGAGATTGACAGTAGGAGGTCTTGAGAAGAGCGGAGAGGACGGTTTGGGTGATGTTTGGAGACAAGATTGGTGATGTAGCTTTGTAGGTTGTGGTTAGTATTTTGAATTTAATTCGCTGGGTGATCGGGAGCCAGTGTAGGGATTGGAGGAGAGGTTTGGCAGACACTGAGCGGTTGGCAAGGTGGATAAGTCTGGCAGCAGCATTCATGATAGACTGAAGAGGGGAGGAGCCTGTAGAGAGGCAGGCCAATAAGAAGGGAGTTGCAATAGTCAATAAATAAATAATAAAAAAAGAGTATTATACGCTCATTCATTTCTTATTAAGCTGAATATCAACTTTTATTAGATAATGTTTTTTTGTTTTTTTTCCGCATAAAGGGCGAATATGTTATATTGATTTTATTGAGTTTATTTGTATAAATCCATGCTTCTGTGTTGTATTTCTTTGGCGACATTTGCTGTGCTGCAATTGTTATTATTCTTTAATCCTTAATCTAAAATAAAAATCTTTAAAAAAAAATTTGCCCACTTAATTTTTTTCACCAAGAAGTTTTCATATTTGTATGTTCCGGACGAACACATCTACGTTGAGGAGGTGTATCCCCCCCGCTCTTCAATAAAAGGGGTATCATCTGTATGTTGATAACTATTATGCCACCCTCACCTTTTCCACCATCTTTACCTAAAGCAAGAACTAGCGTGTGGCACACTGAGAGCCGACTAGAAGAACAAGGCCCCCTAGAGGAAGTTGGTTGCATCCATTCACAGAAGCCCCCAGTGAGAATGATTGCCCCACACTTGGGTGTCACTACACAGGACAAAAAAAAAAAGACTACGCCTAGATTCAGGTAGGGAGCGAGTATTTGTGTGCGGGCGCAGCGTATCCTATTTACGCTACGCCTCCGCAACTTTGACAGGCAAGTGCTGTATTCACAAAGCACTTGCTCTGTAAGTTGCGGCGGCGTAGCGTAAATTGACCGGCGTAAGGCCGCCTAATTCAAATGTGGAAGATGTGGGCTTGTTTTATGTAAATTTATTGTGACCCCCACGTAAATGACGCTTTTTCCGAACGGCGCCACGCGCCGTCCGTGAAAGCATCCCAGTGCGCATGCTCCAAATTACGCCGCAAAGACTCATTGGTTTCAACATGAACGTAAATTACGCACAGCCCCATTCACAAACGACTTACGCAAACGACGTAAAACGTGAAAAATTTGACGCGGCCCCGACGTCCATACTTAACATTGGCTGCGCCTCCTATAGCAGGGGGTAACTATGCGCCTGAAAACGCCTTACGTAAACGGCGTATCTTTACTGCCACGGCCGGGCGTACGTTCGTGAGTAGGCGTATCTAGCTGATTTACATATTTCTAGGCGTAAATCAGCGTACACGCCCCCTAGCGGCCAGCGTAAATAGGCAGCGAAGATACGACGGCGTAGGAGACTTGCGCCGGTCGTATCTTAGCAACATTTAAGCGTATCTCAGTTTGAGCATACGCTTAAAGTTGCGACGGCGCAGATTCGGACTTACGACGGCGTATCTACTGATACGCCCGCCGTAAGTCTTTCTGAATCCAGGCCACCATCTATACTGTTTTATGTTGCACAGAGTGACTCCATTTAGATGTGGACATTACATTATGGGGGGGAGGTGTGGATATTACAGTATGGGGGAGGTGTGGATATTACAGTGGGAGGGGTGTGGATATTACAGTGGGAGGGGGTGTGGATATTACATTATGGGGGGGAGGTGTGGATATTACAGTGGGGGGAGGTGTGGATATTACATTATGGGGGGGAGGTGTGGATATTACAGTGGGGGGAGGTGTGGATATTACAGTGGGGGAGGTGTGGATATTACAGTGGGGGGAGGTGTGGATATTACATTATGGGGGGGAGGTGTGGATATTACAGTGGGAGGGAGGTGTGGATATTACAGTATGGGGGAGGTGTGGATATTACAGTGGGAGGGGTGTGGATATTACAGTGGGAGGGGTGTGGATATTACAGTGGGGGAGGTGTGGATATTACAGTGGGGGGAGGTGTGGATATTACATTATGGGGGGGAGGTGTGGATATTACAGTGGGAGGGAGGTGTGGATATTACAGTGGGGGAGGTGTGGATATTACAGTGGGGGGAGGTGTGGATATTACATTATGGGGGGGAGGTGTGGATATTACAGTGGGGGGAGGTGTGGATATTACAGTGGGGGAGGTGTGGATATTACAGTGGGGGGAGGTGTGGATATTACATTATGGGGGGGAGGTGTGGATATTACAGTGGGAGGGAGGTGTGGATATTACAGTATGGGGGAGGTGTGGATATTACAGTATGGGGGGAGATGTGGACATCTAGGGCCAGATTCACAGAATAAGTACGCCGGCATATCTGCTGATACGCCGGCGTACTTTTAAATTTGTCGCGTCGTATCTTTAGTTTGAATCCTCAAACCAAGATACGACGGCTTCTGGCTTCAATCCGACAGGCGTATGGCTTCGTACGCCTTCGGATCGTAGGTGTAATACTTCGCGCCCGCTGGGTGGCGTTCGCAGCGTTTTCCGCGTCGGGTATGCTAATTATCCGTTTACGGCGATCCACGAAGGTACGCGCGTTCGCCGCATTCTCTTACGTCGTCGCTAGTCGGCTTTTCCCGGCGTAAAGTTACGGCTGCTATTTCATGGCTTATATTTAGACCAGCCACGTTAAAGTATGGCCGTCGTTCCCGCGTCGAATTTAAATTTTTTTTTTTGTTTTTTGCGTAAGTCGTCCAGGAATAGGAAAGGACGTAACGCACGTCGCCGTTCAAAAAATTACGTCGTGCGCCGTCATTTCGCCCAAAGCACGGCGGGAAATAACAAAACAGAGCATGCGCAGTACGTTCAGCGCGGGAACGCGCCTAATTTAAATGATGCACGCCCCATTTGAATTAGGCGGGCTTGCGCCGGACGAATTTACGCTACGCCGCCGCAAGTTTACAGGCAAGTGCTTTGTGAATCAAGCACTTGCCCGTAAAACTTGCGGCGGTGTAACGTAAATGACATACGTTACGCCGCCGCAAATGTACATGAATCTGGCCCCTAAATTCTATTTATGTGGATATCTGGGATGACGCCAATGTGAACCAAATTAACATATGCATGCGTGGCAGGTCACCTCTCATCTATAATACTGTCACACCCCTCATCGGTCAGGAGAGCCCCATACCTGAACACATTCACTGATGCAGAGAACATGCTGAGCCAAAGACATTTCCCTAGATATCCCCCCAACCTGCAACCCCCCCCCCAAAAAATGTGCTTCAAATATAGAATTCAACACTGTGCATACTGATTATGCCTTTTGCCTTGCTGGTTTGAAAAAAAAAAAAGTTTATGCGGTTTACAACCGCTTTAACCACTTAAGGACCGGACCAATAGGCTGCTACATGACCCAAGGGTTTTTTTTACGATTCGGCACTGCGTCGCTTTAACAGACAATTGCGCGGTCGTGCGACGTGGCTCCCAAACAAAATTGGCGTCCTTTTTTCCCCACAAATAGAGATTTCTTTTGGTGGTATTTGATAACCTCTGCGGTTTTTATTTTTTGCGCTATAAACAAAAATAGAGCGACAATTTTGAAAAAAATTCAATATTTTTTACTTTTTGCTATAATAAATATCCCCCAAAAACATATATAACATTTTTTTTTCCTCAGTTTAGGCCGATACGAATTCTTCTACCTATTTTTGGTAAAAAAAAAATCGCAATAAGCGTTTATCGATTGGTTTGCGCAAAATGTATAGCGTTTACAAAATAGGGGATAGTTTTTTTGCATTTTTATGATTTTATTTTTTTTTTTACTACTAATGGCGGCGATCAGCGATTTTTTTTTCGTGACTGCGACATTATGGCGGACACTTCGGACAATTTTGACACATTTTTGGGACCATTGTCATTTTCACAGCAAAAAATGCATTTAAATTGCATTGTTTATTGTGAAAATGACAGTTGCAGTTTGGGAGTTAACCACAGGGGGCGCTGTAGGAGTTAGGGTTCACCTAGTGTGTGTTTACAACTGTAGGGGGGTGTGGCTGTAGGTCTGACGTCATCGATCGAGTCTCCCTATAAAAGGGATGACACGATCGATACTCCGCCACAGTGAAGCACGGGGAAGCCGTGTTTACATACGGCTCTCCCCGTTCTTCAGCTCCGGGGAGCGATCGCGAGGGGGCGGCTAGAAACGAATAGCCATGCCGTCGTAACGGATCGCTCCCCGCGGGAATCGGACCGCTGCATGTAGCGGGGGGGTCCCGATCGGACCCCTGACCCGCGGAAAGGCAGGGATGTACAGGTACGCCAATGTGCCTGTACATGCCATTCTGCCGACGTATATCTACATGCGGCGGTCGGGAAGTGGTTAATGATACCTAATCCTCAATGTGCAGTCTCCAACTGTGGTACAATGCGCATATGCGCACAATAAAGTCCAATAGATGTGCGCATACACCAGAAAATATAAAAACTGTGGGATGCCTTGCTCAAATCACATGTATACGTGATATGTATAGGTAATAAAGTGAAAACCCCAATCAAAAAATATATATATATATTATATATATTGTCAAAAACAATTAATAATACGTGACCCTTATTTTAGCAGACTTAGTAATACAATGCAAAGCGCCTATGCGCAAAAAATAAAATCCAATATGTGTGCGCATGCACCAATTTAGAATCAATTCTATTGGTCTCCCTGTATATAGAATATAAGGATCTCTCTGTATATAGAATGACGATCTCCCTGTATATAGAATGACGATCTCCCTGTATATAGAAGATAACGATCTCTCTGTATATAGAATGACGATCTCCCTGTATATAGAATGACGATCTCCCTGTATATAGAATGACGATCTCCCTGTATATAGAATGACGATCTCTCTGTATATAGAATTACGATCTCCCTGTATATAGAATGACGATCTCCCTGTATATAGAACGACGATCTCCCTGTATATAGAATATAAGGATCTCCCTGTATATAGAATGACGATCTCTCTGTATATAGAATATAAGGATCTCCCTGTATATAGAATATAAGGATCTCTCTGTATATAGAATGACGATCTCCCTGTATATAGAATGACGATCTCTCTGTATATAGAATGACGATCTCCCTGTATATAGAACGACGATCTCCCTGTATATAGAATATAAGGATCTCCCTGTATATAGAATGAAGATCTCTCTGTATATAGAATATAACGATCTCTCTGTATATAGAATGACGATCTCTCTGTATATAGAATGACGATCTCTCTGTATATAGAATGACGATCTCCCTGTATATAGAATGACGATCTCCCTGTATATAGAATATAAGGATCTCCCTGTATATAGAATATAAGGATCTCTCTGTATATAGAATTACGATCTCCCTGTATATAGAAGATAAGGATCTCTCTGTATATAGAATATAAGGATCTCTCTGTATATAGAATATAAGGATCTCTCTGTATATAGAATATAAGGATCTCTCTGTATATAGAATGACGATCTCCCTGTATATAGAATGACGATCTCTCTGTATATAGAATGACGATCTCCCTGTATATAGAAGATAACGATCTCTCTGTATATAGAATATAAGGATCTCTCTGTATATAGAATATAAGGATCTCTCTGTATATAGAATGACGATCTCTCTGTATATAGAATGACGATCTCTCTGTATATAGAATGACGATCTCTCTGTATATAGAATATAACGATCTCTCTGTATATAGAAGATAACGATCTCTCTGTATATAGAATGACGATCTCCCTGTATATAGAATGACGATCTCTCTGTATATAGAATGACGATCTCTCTGTATATAGAATGACGATCTCTGTATATAGAATGACGATCTCTCTGTATATAGAATATAAGGATCTCCCTGTATATAGAATGACGATCTCTCTGTATATAGAATGACGATCTCTCTGTATATAGAAGATAACGATCTCTCTGTATATAGAATGACGATCTCCCTGTATATAGAATATAAGGATCTCCCTGTATATAGAATGACGATCTCTCTGTATATAGAATGACGATCTCTCTGTATATAGAAGATAACGGACTCTCTGTATATAGAATGACGATCTCCCTGTATATAGAATGACGATCTCCCTGTATATAGAATGACGATCTCCCTGTATATAGAATGACGATCTCTCTGTATATAGAATATAAGGATCTCCCTGTATATAGAATGACGATCTCCCTGTATATAGAATTACGATCTCCCTGTATATAGAATGACGATCTCCCTGTATATAGAATGACGATCTCTCTGTATATAGAATGACGATCTCCCTGTATATAGAATGACGATCTCCCTGTATATAGAATGACGATCTCTCTGTATATAGAAGATAACGATCTCTCTGTATATAGAATGACGATCTCCCTGTATATAGAATGACGATCTCTCTGTATATAGAATGACGATCTCTCTGTATATAGAATATAAGGATCTCTCTGTATATAGAATGACGATCTCCCTGTATATAGAATATAAGGATCTCCCTGTATATAGAATTACGATCTCCCTGTATATAGAAGATAAGGATCTCTCTGTATATAGAATATAAGGATCTCTCTGTATATAGAATTACGATCTCCCTGTATATAGAATGACGATCTCTCTGTATATAGAATATAAGGATCTCTCTGTATATAGAATGACGATCTCCCTGTATATAGAATGACGATCTCTCTGTATATAGAATGACGATCTCTCTGTATATAGAAGATAACGATCTCTCTGTATATAGAATGACGATCTCCCTGTATATAGAATGACGATCTCTCTGTATATAGAATATAAGGGTCTCTCTGTATATAGAATGACGATCTCTCTGTATATAGAATGACGATCTCTCTGTATATAGAATATAAGGATCTCCCTGTATATAGAATGACGATCTCTCTGTATATAGAATGACGATCTCCCTGTATATAGAATGACGATCTCTCTGTATATAGAATGACGATCTCCCTGTATATAGAATGACGATCTCTCTGTATATAGAATATAAGGATCTCCCTGTATATAGAATGACGATCTCCCTGTATATAGAATGACGATCTCCCTGTATATAGAATGACGGTCTCCCTGTATATAGAATGACGATCTCTCTGTATATAGAAGATAACGATCTCTCTGTATATAGAATGACGATCTCCCTGTATATAGAATATAAGGATCTCTCTGTATATAGAATTACGATCTCTCTGTATATAGAATGACGATCTCTCTGTATATAGAATATAAGGATCTCTCTGTATATAGAAAGACGATCTCTCTGTATATAGAATGACGATCTCTCTGTATATAGAATGACGATCTCCCTGTATATAGAATGACGATCTCTCTGTATATAGAATGACGATCTCTCTGTATATAGAAGATAACGATCTCTCTGTATATAGAATGACGGTCTCTCTGTATATAAGGGTCTCTCTGTATATAAGGATCTCTCTGTATATAGAATATAAGGGTCTCTCTGTATATAGAATATAAGGGTCTCTCTGTATATAAGGGTCTCTCTGTATATAAGGATCTCTCTGTATATAGAATGACGATCTCCCTGTATATAGAATGACGATCTCCCTGTATATAGAATGACGATCTCTCTGTATATAGAATATAAGGATCTCTCTGTATATAGAATATAAGGGTCTCCCTGTATATAGAATGACGATCTCTCTGTATATAGAAGATAACGATCTCTCTGTATATAGAATGACGATCTCCCTGTATATAGAATATAAGGATCTCCCTGTATATAGAATTACGATCTCCCTGTATATAGAAGATAAGGATCTCTCTGTATATAGAATATAAGGATCTCTCTGTATATAGAATTACGATCTCCCTGTATATAGAATGACGATCTCTCTGTATATAGAATGACGATCTCTCTGTATATAGAATATAAGGATCTCTCTGTATATAGAAAGACGATCTCTCTGTATATAGAATGACGATCTCTCTGTATATAGAATGACGATCTCTCTGTATATAGAAGATAACGATCTCTCTGTATATAGAATGACGGTCTCTCTGTATATAGAATATAAGGATCTCTCTGTATATAGAATGACGATCTTCCTGTATATAGAATGACGGTCTCTCTGTATATAGAATATAAGGATCTCTCTGTATATAGAATATAAGGGTCTCTCTGTATATAAGGATCTCTCTGTATATAGAATGACGATCTCTCTGTATATAGAATGACGATCTCTCTGTATATAGAATGACGATCTCCCTGTATATAGAATGACGATCTCCCTGTATATAGAATGACGATCTCTCTGTATATAGAAGATAACGATCTCTCTGTATATAGAATGACGATCTCCCTGTATATAGAATATAAGGATCTCTCTGTATATAAGGGTCTCTCTGTATATAAGGATCTCTCTGTATATAGAATATAAGGGTCTCTCTGTATATAGAATATAAGGGTCTCTCTGTATATAAGGGTCTCTCTGTATATAAGGATCTCTCTGTATATAGAATATAAGGGTCTCTCTGTATATAGAATATAAGGGTCTCTCTGTATATAGAAGATAACGATCTCTCTGTATATAGAATATGACGGTCTCCCCCTCAGTATGGCCCCCATGGTCAGTGAAGACCCTCACACACAGAGCGGCGCACATGTACAGCGGGTCCCGTCTCCTGGTGACACACAGAGAGGGGGAGGGGGTGAGGCGACATCTGCTCGGCGTGCTGTGCTGTGTGACACCGGGGACCGCACACAGGCAGCCCACGGCCGTTAGAGGAAGGGATGGAGGTGCGGCGGTGTCACCCGGCACCCCCCTCGCCGCTATAGCTTGCTTCTCCCTGCCTGTGCCTGCAACCAATTCAATCGAGGAACTCCCCGCCACCCACTCAGTACGGATCTCCTTCCGCCCCATGCTCTCCCCTCAGCAGCCGACTACAAAATGACCTCCTTGCTCCTCCCTTCCCCTTCTCATCTCTCTCCGGAGTTCTAACCACGCCCATATACTCTAGAGGCCAAGCATTATCTTTGGGCTACGGACCACGGCCGCCATTTTGCCGTGGATATAAAGACTACAATTTCATCAAACACAAATGTCCTATGTCCCATGTTTCCTATCCTTACAGGGAAAGGCAACTGAAGCCACCATTTTGTTGTTGTTTCAAAGCCTGAATCAATGTCATAATTCCAGTCTTATTAGTTTGCAGTATATATATAGATATCTATATAGATAAATATATAGATAAATATATATAGATATATCTATATAATGATATATATGTATTTATATCTATTTTTGAACAGTTTATATTTGAGTACATCCCTTGTAGTGTTTACATTGGTTGGTGCTCCATCACTCCTCATGTCACAACGTGTATACTGTATACATATATATATATATATATATATATATATACAGTATACACGTTGTGGGGATATATATATAGATTTATCTATCTATCTATCTATCTATCTATAGATAGATATATATCGATAGATAGATCTATATATATATATAGATATATATCTATATATCTATATATATATATGTATAGAAAGATATATATATGTTTCCTTTCCTGTCCACACAACGTGTATACTGTATATATATATATATATATATATATATATATATATATATATATATATATATATATATATACAGTATACACGTTGTGACATGAGGAGTAATGGAGCACCAACTAATGTAAACACTTCAAGGGATGTACTCAAATATAAACTGTTCAAAAATACATATAAATACATATATGCTGTATAATGTACAGTGTATATACATCAACATTTTTTCCGTGAAGATTTTATATTTGAGTACATGATGGGACACCATGTTTCCTTTCCTATCCTTACAGTCTGTGAGGAAAACATTTGTTAGAGTCGCATTCATACATATAGAAAGGCATATATATATATATATATATATATATATATATATATATATATACACATACATCCCTTGTGATGTTTACATTGTTTGGTGCTCTACCATACCACGATGCAGGACGCACATTGCGCTTTGTCACACAATGCAGCATGCAGTCATTGTGCAGAGCTCACGTAATTTGAAAGTGATGGTATGTGACATGGCATGCATTGCAGGTGCAGGTCTGGTCAGTGTTTTAAAAAGATCTTCTATTTTCACACATGGCATGCGGTGTGGTCAGTGTTTTTAAAAAGTTTTTCTATTTTAAACATGGCATGTGGTTCCCGTGCCATGCCATGTGTAAAAATAGAAGAACTTTTTAAAACACTGACCAGACCTGCACCTGCACCTGCAATGCATGCCATGTCACATGCCATCACTTTCAAAATATGTGAGCTCTGCACAATGACTGCATGCTGCATTGTGTGACAAAGCGCAATGTGCGTCCTGCATCGTGGTATGGTAGAGCACCAAACAATGTAAACACCACAAGGGATGTATGTAAGTGTATGTATATATATATATATATATATATATATATATATATATATATATATATATATATATATATATATATATATATATATATCTATATATATAAAACTCAACGTGTCTGTGTGTGTATGTATGTATGTATGTATGTATGTTCCAGCATCACGTCCAAACGGCTAAAGATATTAACATGAAACTTGGCACACATGTTACTTATATGTCAGCAACAAACATAGGATAGGTGGTTTAACCCTTACCCACCCCCATTTGCCATGGTCGGGGTTTTTCTTTAAAGTCCCATTCAACTCTATGGGAAATACATGTTACTTCATAACTTCCAAACGGCTGTAGATATTTCGATAACACTTGGTCACATGTTACTTATACGTCCACTTAAACTATAGGATAGTTAATTTATCCCTTAACTACCCCCATTTGTGAGGGTCGGGGTTTTTGTTTAAAGTCCCATGCAAATCAATGGGAAATGTATGTTCCCACATAACTTCTGTACGCCTGGAGATATTTCAATAATACCTGGTACACATATTACTTATATGCCAAATAAAAATATATGACAGTTACATTAACCCTTACCTACACCCTTATATAAAAGATGGGTATATTTATATTACTATGATTTTCCTCCCCAAAAGGTTCAGATAGGAAGACCGGGCAACGCAGGGTATTCAGCTAGTATATATATATAAAATATGTGTCACAGCATGAGGTGTGATGGAGCAATACCTAAAACACCACAAGGGATGTAATTATATATATATACAGTATACACATTGTGGGGATAGGACAGGAAACGTGGTGTCCCATCATGTACTCAAATATAAACTGTTCAGAAATAGATATAAATACATATATGCTGTATAATGTACAGTGTATATACATCCACATTTTTTCTCTGAAGATTTTATATTTGAGTACATGATGGGACACCATGTTTCCTTTCCTATCCTTACAGTCTGTGAGGAAAACATTTGTTAGAGTCGCATTCATACATATAGAAAGGCAAATATAAAACATTTGCGGTCACATATAGTAAACACAGATATTAGCACGCCGCTGAGGAACGCACTGTACATCCCTTGTAGTGTTTACATTGGTTGGTTCTCCATCACACCTCATGTCACAACGTGTATACTGTATACATATATATATATAATTACATCCCTTGTGGTGTTTTAGTTGTTGCTTCATCACACCTCATGACACGACACACATATATATATATATATATATATATATATATATATATATATATATATATATATATATATATATATATATATATATATATATATATATATATAAAACTAATGTGCATCTACCTCACTAGTGTTAAAGAATCTGGGAAATCAGACCAAACCGTTTTTCATGACAAAAAAAATTATATTTTTTTAGATTGGTCGTGAAAACCGGCCTGGTGTAGGCTCCATAGCAGTTTTCTCGACGAGAAATCTGCCCGCAATTTTTTTTTAGAACCTGCTCTATTTTTTCTCGTT
The DNA here is from genome assembly GCF_905171775.1 of Rana temporaria. Classification (NCBI taxonomy): domain Eukaryota; kingdom Metazoa; phylum Chordata; class Amphibia; order Anura; family Ranidae; genus Rana; species Rana temporaria. The sequence continues at coordinate 12,441,873 of NC_053490.1, forward strand.
GTTTTTCCCGAAAACCGCTTGTGTGTATGCTTTTCCAAGTGGAAAAAAACGTGCATGCTCAGAATCAAGTTATGAGACGGGAGCGCTCGTTCTGGTAAAACTAGTGTTCGTAATGAAGATAGCACATTCGTCACGCTGTAACGGACTGAAAAGCACGAAGACTGAAAAGTGCGAATTGTCTCTCACCAAACTTTTACTAACACGCGATTAGCAGAAGGAGCCCAAAGGGTGGCGCCATCCGAATGGAACTTCCTCTTTATAGTGCCGTTGTACGTGTTGTACTTCACAGCGCTTTGCTTGAGCGTTTTTTTACCTTAACGTGTGTATGCAAGGCAGGCTTGAGAGGAATCGCGATGAATCACGTCGAGAAAACATTGGGCTGGATTCAAGAAGCAATTGCGCCTGTGTAACCATAGTTACACAGCGCAATTGCTTACTTTCCCCGGCGTAACAAATGCTCCTGATTCAGGAACCTCGTTACGCCGACTGCAGCCTAAGATATGCTGCGGGATAAGGCTCTTATGCCCGCATATCTTAGGCTGCATTCTTGCGATGGCCGCTAGGTGGCGTTCCCGTTGTGCTCAGCGTATAGTATGCAAATTGCATACTAACGCCGATTCACAACGTTACGCGAGCCCTGCGTACGCAGTTTGCGTCGTTTCCGTACGGCGGTTTTCGCGTAAGGCTGCCCCAGCTATTAGCAGGGGCAGCCAATGTTACGTATACCCGTCGTTCCCGCGTCGCGAAATTTCAAATTTACGTAGTTTGCGTAAGTGATTCGTGAATGGCGCTGGATGCCATTCACGTTCACTTTGAAGCAAATTACGTAATTTGCCGCAATGCACGTCGGGAAAGTTTCCCGACGGAGCATGCACTCTACGATCGCCGCGGGAACGCGCCTAATTTAAATGATTCCCGCCCCCTACGGGATCATTTAATATGCGCGCGCTTACGCCGGGCATTTTGCCGGCACGCCCACGCAATTTACGGAGCTACTGCTCCATGAATCAAGGGCAGCGCAGTAAATTTGCGCAAATCTACCTGAATCCAGCCCATTGTTTTTTTTTGCATGACAGGAAAATCAGTTGTGTGTACGCGGCATAATAACAATCACTATGGTGACATAACCATGAACAAAAAAAACATAAGTTGTAAAGTGATAATCGCATTCACAGTAACCTGTCTATATACTCTGGCCCAGATTCAGGTAGAATCGCGCAATATTTGCGTGGGCAAAGAGCAAAAATTTTTCTCTGCGCCCACGCAAATATTGCGCTTTGCCCGCGATTCACGGAGCAATTGCTCCGTAAATTGCGCGGGCGATATGTTAATCAGCCGTGCGTAAGGCTGCCTAATGTAAATGATCCCGCCGGGGGCGGGAATCATTTAAATTAGGCGCGCTCCCGCGCCGAGCGAACAGCGCATGCTCCGTCGGGAAACTTTCCCGACGTGCATTGCGGCAAATGACGTCGCAAGGACGTCATTTGCTTCTAAGTGAACGTGAATGGCGTCCAGCGCCATTCACGGTTCACTTACGTAAACGACGTAAAATTTGAACGTCGCGAGTGGGAAGCGCAGCTATACTTTAGCATTGGTTGCGCCTGCTATTAGCAGGAGCAGCCTTATGCTAAAGTGGCCGTACGGAAACTCCGTACCTTGCGTGCGCAGGGCCCGCGCAACTTTTGTGAATCGGTGGTAGTATGCAATTTGCATACTATACGCCGATCACAAAGGCCGCGCCCCCTAGCGGCCAACGCAAGAATGCAGCCTGGGATGTGAAGGCATAAGGAGGCTTATGCCTGTCATATCTTAGGCTGCAGTCGGTGTAACAAGGTTCCTGAATCAGGAGCACTCGTTACACCGGAGCAAGTAAGCACTTGCGCCGCGCAACTATGGTTGCGCGGGCGCAAGTGCTTCTTGAATCTGGGCCAGTATGTGACATATAAAGTGCGAATCAACATCAAGTAATAATCCGTGCCAAAATTGCAGTTGCACATCCTATTGCACGTTGTTTTGCACATTTTGCATCCTTTGCACGCATTTGCGTTTTTTGCACATTGCAATTATGGCACGGATTCTCCTACGACAGAAAAAAAATAAATACATTGGAAGTGATGTCATGTGTTGTGGTGTATTTGTATTGTATTTTTGGACGACAACTGTACTGAATAAACAAAAATCGCATGATATGGTATCATACATGGACATTTTTCATGCTTTCCTGATTGGATAATATCGGATAAACTGTTGTGATCGGCAATCGAAAGCTGTGTACTAACGATCAGATTATCATAAGATCGACTCAAAAGCAGTGTTTTTCGTACGTTCACATTGGGGCTGCGGCCACGTTAGTGCTAAAGTGCTGCTCGTTTTTAGCGGTGCTTTAGTACTAAGCGCAGCTTTTTGGCCACTAGCAGGGCATTTTTAACCCCCGCTAGCGACCGAAGAAGGGGATAAAAACGCCCGTGTTGCGGCGCTTACAAAACGCTTTTCAGGCGCTGCCCATTCATTTGAATGGTAAGGGGCAGTTTGGGGGCGCCCAAAGATGCTGTTTTGCAGGATATTTTCTATATCGCACCACTCCAGTGTGAAACCGCCACAGATCTAATAGAAAATGACCATTTATACAGCCTGGGCACTGGAGATGCAGAGATGTAAGGACTGGGGGCTGTAATGTCATGTAAAGTGGCTTATCATGCAGATAAGCTTAGCGTGTCCCTAACATGTTTCACCATCCGGGGGCGATGAGAGGGCAGGCCTCTTTACAGTACAGTTTTCAATGTACAGTATTGTATTTAACCACTTGCCGCCCCAGAAGATTTTACTCCCTTCCCGACCAGAGCACTTTTTACAATTTGGCACTGCGACGCTTTAACTGACAATTGTGCGGTCGTGCGACATTACACCCAAACAAAATATGTGTACTTTTTTTCCTACAAATAGAGCTTTCTTTTGGTGGTATTTGATCACCTCTGCGGTTTTTATTTTTTGCTCTATAAACAAGAAATCTGCGACAATTTTGATTGAAAAAAAAATAATGGGCCAGATTCACAAAAGAGATACGACGGCGTATCTCCTGATACGCCGTCGTATCTCTGAGATCCGCCCGTCGTAACTATGCGCCTGATTCATAGAATCAGTTACGCATAGTTCTCACTAAGATCCGACAGGTGTAATTGACTTACACCGTCGGATCTTAGGCTGCAATTCTAGGCCGGCCGGTAGGTGGCCATTCCATTGCGGTCGGCGTATTATATGCAAATGACTAGTTACGCCGATTCACGAACGTACGCTTTACCCGTCGCTCTAAATTTACGTCGTTTCCGTCGAGATACGCAGCGTAAAACTAAGGCTGCCCTCTAGGTGGTCTAGCCAATGTTAAGTATGGGCGTCGTTCCCGCGTCGAAATTTGAAAATTCACGTCGTTTGCGTAAGTCATCCGTGAATGGCGCTGGACGCCATTTACGTTAACGTCGAAACCAATGACGTCCTTGCGACGTCATTTAGCACAATGCGGGAACGTGCCTAATTTAAATGGTGCCCGCCCCATTTGAATTAGGTGGGCTTGCGCCGAGCGGATTTACGCTACGCCGCCGCAAGTTTACAGGTAAGTGCTTTGTAAATCAGGCACTTACGCTGTAAACTTGCGGCGGTGTAACGTAAATGGGATACGATACGCCGCCGCAGCGTAACAGAATTCTACGTGAATCTGCCCCCATATCTTTTATTTTTTGCTATAATAAATATCCCCAAAAATGTTTTAAGAAAAAACAAATCTCTTCCTCAGTTTAGGCCGATACGTATTCTTCTACATATTTTATTTTTGTTAAAAAAATCCCAATAAGCGTATATTGATTGGTTTGCGCAAAAGCTATAGCGCCTACAAACTATGGGAAAGATTTATGGCATTTTTATTAGAAATTTGTTTTTTTTTTTACAAGTAATGGTGGTGATCTGCGATTTTTAGCGGTACTGCGGCATTGCGGCTCAATGGTAAGTCAGGAAAGGGGGTGGGGACGAGCGAGCACCCCCCCTCCTGAACCGTACCAGGCCGCATGCCTCCACGGTTTAGGAGATATTTACAATAGAGACATGAGCCAATGTCTACGGCGCAGGCGCACTTTAGAAATTGCGATCCATGCTGGAACGCATACGGCGCTCGTGCGATGACGTCAAAATGTGCTACTACTTCAAATCCACTGATATGTTGTTCCCCAAGGAAAAAAGAAAAAGGAAAAAAAGGAAAATACTACTATGCCGCCTTATTCGCCACACAAGAAATCAAAAGATTATATATATATATATATATAATATATATATATATATATATATATATATACACAATAGACCAAAAACAAACAGGAACGGCTGGCCCCGGACCCCTTCCAACAGCTCCTTATATAGGCCTGCTCACAGCTTCTAGAATGTTCCTACCTGTCATCTGACCTCAGCTGACCTATCAGGTACCCTAAAATTCCTGAATTTTCCCCAGTAACCTGGCTAACTAGACCAATCCCTGCCTTTCCCGCCTAAGGGCCCTACCAGCCAATCCTAGCTTTAGTTTTTTCCCCTAGCAACAGCTTGCAAAAACCAATCCCTGCTGTTCCCGCTCAAACTATCCCCAGAAACCTTGAAACTTCCCCTGCCAGGAATCCCATAAGGAAAAGGGGGGCCTTAAAACAGTCCTTTTCCCCTTTTCCCCTCATTATATCCACTCATGTAACACATAGAAGACTATCATGGTGTAGTATATCAAAAAATATATTAAAGTTAAAACATATTGGCCCAGATTCACAGAGAGCACGGCGCACATTGCGCCACCATAGAGTAACCCATGTACGCTACGCCGACGCAGCACAGAGAGGCAAGCATGGAATTCAGAAAGCCAGTGCCCCCAACGCTGCGCCAGCGTGGCGTGGGTTTCAAAGGCGCAGGCCGCCGTAGGTGGAAGTGGGCGTGACCCATGCAAATGAGGCGTGACCCCATGCAAATGATGGGCCCAGCGACAGACAAGTACTTATAATGAACTGCGCATGCGCCGTAACGTGGACGCATCCCCCTGCGCCTGCTCACAACCACGTCGGAACAACTGCCTAAGATACGCCGGATCACTGCGTATGCCGTGAACGTAACCTACGCCCAGCCAGACACACGTCCAACGTAAAATGCGCCGGCTTGTGTTCCTTGGTGCAGACCTTTGCATTTCTGCTGCTGGGTTGCACCTCCTTTATGGGGCATAACTTTACGCCGGACGTACAACTTACGCGCACCTCTCGTAGCCTGCGTCGGGTGCACGCAGGTTTGTGAATCGCCGTATTTCCCTCATTTGCATGTTTGAATAGCTAATCAATGGGAGCGGCACTATGCGCCCAGCCTAAATGTGCGCCCACTCTACACCGGCGTAAGCAAGTCACGTCGGCAGGGTGAAGCCTATTTTTAGGCGCATCTCTGTTTGTGGGTCTTGCGCACAGATACGACGGCGCACATTTGCACTTACGTCGGCGTAAGTGCTTTGTGAATCTGGGCCATTGTTGTTCCACTTACATGCAAAAGTGCCCTTAGAGCCGGTGACTTAACATCCTTGTTCCACCATATGGGAAGTTCCACACCCAACTGCGCAGACTCCGGGCATGCGCAGTAATAGGCTATGGGCAGGCTACGGAAATAGCCGAACGAAACAGCTGATCGTCAGCTGTTAAGAGGAACACAGCTCGGCAGATCAGGATGCAGAGCAGAGAGAAGGGGCGTCTGTTGTGTGATGGGGGAGGAGAGAGGATCCCCCTCTGTATGGACTGAGCACACCGCCGTCCTACACAACACCTACCATCCCCTTCTACATGCTTTCCCCATCTGACATATTGCAGGAAGGGTGACGTCACCCCACTAAGCCGGCGCTTTTGGTGTCTGCGGCATGCAGGATCCCTGGGCATCGGAGAGGGGGGGGCTGTGTGCGGCTCTATGGGGCTGACGGAGCAGGAGGAGCTCACTGACTGACAATAGAGCGGCCCATCCAGGGCACCAGTCAGCGAGCACCCGGGCGGGGGAGGCCCCAGGGAGAAGATGACCATCTGAGAAGTTCCACAACCGACTGCGCAGACTCCGGGCATGCGCAGTAGCAGGCTACGGAAATAGCCGAACGTAACAGCTGATCATCAGCTGTTAAGAGGAACAAATACCATATCTGGAACAAGCTTGGCAGATCACCGGCACTGAGCTGATCCAGCCGTGAAAAGGAGTACACAAATGTATGAGGTTTATCCTGGTCCGCACCGGTGTGATGCCTCACTGTGTTGCTTGCGTTCCTGGCCTTGTTATGCTCCGACTGGACGTGACGAGCTGGCACTGATGCCGCTGTTTTCTAGAAGCTCCCTGATGACGCAAAGGACGCTCCAAGCACATATATATATATATATATATATATATATATATATATATATATATATATATATATATATATATATTAGTGCTGTCAAGCGATTTAAAATTTCTAATCGCGATTAATCGCATTAATGTCATAGTTAACTCACGATTAATCGCGCGATTAAGGAGGTTCACCCTTTAAAACATTTTTTTTTTTTGTTTTCTTATTTATTTATTTTTTTTTTATAATATTAAATTGTGTTTTTTTATTTTTTTACATTTTGATCACTTTTATTGCTGTCACAAGGAATGTAAACATCCCTTGTGACAGCAATAGGTGGTGACAGGTACTCTTTATGGAGGGATCGGGGTCTAAAAGACCTCCGAGCCCTCCTTTGCACTTCAAAGTATTCAGATCACCGAAAACGGCGATTCTGAATACTGCGTACTTTTTTAAATCCGGCGCCATTGGCAGCCGAGAAACCCGGAAGTGACGTCATGACGCCGCTTCCGTGGTTTCAATGCGGAGACTGAATCAAAGCCGTTTACAGCTTAGTGTCAGTCTCCGCCTGAACACAGAACGCGGCGGATGGAGGATCGGGTCTCCTGGTGGGACGGGAGGCCCGGTCAGAGCGGCGAAAGGCGGCGGGAGGGGGGGGATGTCCCCTCCCGCTCCTCCGGCATAACAACCGAGCGGCTTTTAGCCGCATCGGTTGTTATGTTTGGATAGCCGATCGCCCGCTCTAAACAACGGTACCGGGATGATGCCTGCGGCTGCAGGCATCATCCCGGTATAACCCCCGAACGCAGAGGACGCATATATGCGTCCCGTCGGCGTGAAAGGGTTAAGAGGTACGTGCTGACAAAAAAAAAAATGTTTTAAAGGGTGAACCTCCTTAATCGCGCGATAAAAAAAATTACGGCGTTAAAATGGGTTTGTGTTAACGCCGTTAATAACGCGTTTAACTGACAGCACTAATATATATATATACACACAAATATATTCTTTGGTCTATTGTATATATATATTTTGATTTCTTGTGCGGCTGAACAAGGCGGCATAGTAGTATTTTCCTTTTTCTTTTATCCTTGGGGCACATCCAATCAGTGGATTTGTAGCACATTTTAGATCTTTTTGGATTTGTTTTCACAATTGTTGGATTGAAAGATTCACATGTTTGGCACATTGCACTTTATTGATATTTATTGCATAATATTTGTTGATTGTTTGCACAATATTTATTGCATTTATTAATAATATTTGTTGATTGTTTTGCACGTTAACTATACCAATTATTGAGGTGGAATCCAATAATATTGGTACACAATAATTATAGACACATTGATAATTTTTATTATATTTTTATGAGGAATAAGTTCACAGGATTGGTTGTGGTAGAAGTTGATATAAGGTAGCGCAATTTATACCACAAATGTACAATATCTGAAATATAAAGCCGATTGGCTGTGCTTGGCACTTGATGTACTTTCTGTACATGTTTGTGGATTTATTTTGACATTTGTGTCTAGAAATAAAAATTATATTTGAACATTTCTGATGTAATCTGTGGTAAGTGGAGAGAAGCCTTTAGACCGCATACACACTATACAAATGTTGTTGTCTGATTTCCTTTAGATTGACCAAAACCATGTAGTGTAAGGGCCGGCCTGATTGCATACAAATTGTATAGTGCGTATCCAGCGTTCTAGTTTCCTAGTGATGTAGATTGGTGCGCATACAATGGACAAAACCTGCTGATTAGGAACAGGCTGGAGACTCCGACTTCAATTATAAGTCTGCTAATGCCTTGTACACACGATCAGAATTTCCGATGGAAAAGTCAGATGGAATTTTTTCATCGCATATTCCAACCATGTGTGTGCCCCATCTGACTTTTTTCCATCGGAATTTAGAAAGAGAACATGTTCTCTTTTTTTCCGAGAGAAAAGATTTCTATCGGAAATTCAGTTCGCCTGTAGGGAACTCCGACGGAGAAAAAAACACGCATACTCAGAATCAAGTCGACTTCTGCTCGGAAGAATTGAACTTAATTTTTCTCGGCTCGTCGTAGTGTTGTACATCACGCGTTCTTGCCGGTCGGAATTTGGTGTGACAGTGTGTATGCAAGACAGCTTGAACGGAATTCCATCGGAAAAATCAGTCTGAGTTTATCCTGACGGAAAATCCGATTATGTGTACAAGGCATAACAAGGTCAGGTGTGACACCTGCAGCAGAGTCTTGTCTTATGGAACCAAAAAAGTGTAGCGCTAATCAAAATGAATAAATAAATACCTAGAATCATAAGTGAACAAAGTGCTCAAAATGGTGAATATAAACAATAAAAGAATGGTGATGCACTGATAAATACACAATTACATGTCTATATGAAGAAAACACAATGCTAGTGCATAAATACACAACTAAATGTCTGTAAAGTGACAAAACTCCAGAGAGATGATGAAGTGAGGAAAACCACCACCGATAGGTAGAAGGCTTACTGGAATGTTTGAACCCAAGAGAACCTACGTTCTATGGGTCAAACAGGCTTTGTGTGATGGAACCTCAATGGGAACTGGACAGTTATATACACTCCGAATAGCTGAACCGGGGATGGCCAGACACCAGCGGGATGGAATAAACCACAGAGGAGGGTGACGTCCTTACAGGGTAATCTCATGAAGAGTAGTGGTCCAGGAAGTCCCAAATTAGTGTGGAAGGGTATGTGTCATAAAATAGGGAAAAAAAGGGGCCACATAGCGTAACTCCGAGTTACTGAAGTAGTCCCGGTGATCTGACGATCTGGTTCCGGCTAACGAGCTGGTTCCTGTAAGGACTGCGCAATCCTTGCCGACGGAAATCTCCAAACCTCGGCCGGCATCCAGGGCGACGTGGAATTTGAGGAAAGTGGCCAGTCGGCCTCACGTCCTCGCTTCGCTCGGACGGCTCGCTTCGCTCGCTCGGCCTCCTGGCTCTTTTTTTTACATCCTCCAATTCACGGGGATGTTAAAGAATGAGCCTGGATGCCAGCCAAGGTTGGGAGATTTCTGTCGGCAAGGATTGCGCCTGCGCAGTCCTTACAGGAACCAGCTCGTTAGGGGAACCTTAACGACAAGTCACCGGCTCTCTCCTGTCTGTGTGGCAGAGAGAGGCAGCTCACTGTTGCCCTGCCATTGTTGCACCTCCCAACTTTCGGTCAGGGAAGGGGTCCGTCCGTCACTCCAGTGAATGAGCTGTCTGCTCCAGCCTGCTAGGCTGCAAAGGCTCCTACCGCACAGGCTCCTACCTAGGAGCCTGTGCGGCCGAGCGGACACTAAATAAAGTGTGTGTACGAGGTATGGACGCTGTGGTAACCTCTGCTAAAAAGCGCAATAAAAACAGCGTTTGCCTCCCTCAGGACTCTGTCACACTGGTGGCCAGGGGGAGGCAGAAGAAACAGGCAGCTAAGCCATGATTTTTACCACCCCTCCCCCTGACTGCCCACTGGTATTCTGACATTACAGCCTGGCTTTACCTGGCTTTACCCTTTATATGTTTTTATGTTCATATTATGTTATTATTATTATTATTATGATATTATTATGTTAAATTACGTGATTTTGCACCGCCGAGCAAGTGGTTAATATTCATTATAGTTATGTTTTTTATGCACAGCCCCAATGCCTCAGACATTGTACCACATCGTTTTCCGTGTCAATAAACATGTTTCCTTTTAATACACCCCCACCTTGTCCTGACCCTCTTCAAAGTCTCAAATCCCCTTTTTTTTACTAATTAAGTTCTTCCAATATTGGACTTTCCCCAAGGGGACTTCACTTTCACAGGTACACTGGGCCAGACACAGTTAGGTGTAGTTAGGAAAAGGATGTTTATTCATGTTCTACCCGTTCTGCTGAATTTTCAGTATAAGTTGTTTCAAATGCTCTTAGACTGGTCTGCAGTTATTCAAGGGGTGCATTTTGGGTCCTGGCAAATTCCTAATGAACATGGGTCTGTAAAAGCACTATGGGGAAGGTATAACACCACTACAAAAGGCAGTGCCGATCCTGGCCTCCCTGGGGCCCTAAGCAAAATGACATGTCACATTAAAGTTGAGATACGGGGAGGGGGGTGTTCTGCTGTCGGAAATGACATCTTACATTAAAGTAAGAAGCGGGGGTGCTGACTTCTTACCTCTTCTCCCATGCAGCCAGCGAGTTAAGAAGTGGGGTGAGGGGCCAAAAATTACTTTTCACCAGGCGGGGCCTCTAGTAATTTGGGGGGCCCTCCGCAGCTTTGCGGGGCCCTAAGTGGCTTGCATAGTGAGCCTATAGGGCGGATCGGCCCTGACAAAAGGTTGACTTGCAAGGCAAAGAAGAGGAGATAGTTGCCATGGGTAACTGAAAGGAAGAACAGCTACAGCAACCATTTGGTGTGGTACTTGGTCAGGTGACGGGTCCTCTGGTAGCGGCGGGTTCAGTGTTCTGGGTCCCTGGAAGTAGGCTAGCGTTACAGAGATCCAAGACCTGATCACTAGGTACAGGAATGAAAAATATAACCCCTTCCTGCTGGCCGCCTCCAGCCCTTTAAGGTTTCTAAACGCTGGGAGGCAGAGGTGGGCATTCGGGTCATGTGACTGCTGTGATTGGATATAACAGCGGTCATATGAATGGACAGCTCCCGATCACTAGTATGCATTGGGAGCTTTCCAGTAACTGTCGGCTACCATGCTGGAAGCACGCTCTCAGCACGATAAGTGTTTTACACAGAACCGCATATATGCAGCCGCTTGGTGATAAGGCCCACATGCCGAGGGGCCACATATGTGCGTTCAGTCGGCATGAAAAGATTAATTAAGGGCACACATGGGACGTTATGTGTCTGGCGTGGTGTCATTCTGTTACTGGGAATTAGGTTATAGAGGTACGCTTGACTGGTGGAGAAGGCAATGCTCTGCATGTCCCTCCACATGCAACACATACAGTACATCAATAAGCGTGTAGTTACTTGGGTCAAAACATCTTACTGAGGAACTATATTACTGATGCACACGTCTCTGAGTCAGGGACTGCCTTTGTGTTTTATTCTTCACATGACCGCAGCCTCCGCCTGGTCCCGGGCATTGGTGAGCACACCTTTAGCCGATTTGTTACTCCATGTGTATGGGGCACTGCTAGACCCCGCCCACAAGTTCATGATTGGTAAAGGGTCGTTTTGCTGAAGAACAAATTCACTGGTTCACTACTTTTCCAAACTGCAAATGACTTCGGTTCAGACCCTCGAAGAAGTTATGTGATGTGACGTAACGCGTAGGGCAGGAGTCTCAAACTGGTGGCCCTCCAGCTGTTGCAGAACTACAAGTCCCATGAGGCATTGCAAGGCTGACAGTTACAAGCATGACTCCCACAGGCAGAAGGATGATGGGACTTGTAGTTCCGCAACAGCTGCAGGGCCACCAGTTTGAGACCCCTGGCGTAGGGTGTCTCGGAGGCAGTTGCAGACGTGAAATAAGAGGTTACTTTTCCAGGTGTCCCTGATAGATTTCTGCCATTCTAACTACTTGCCTACCAGCCGCCTACGGCGGTAGGTCGGCTAAACTGCTAAACTGGGCACTAGGGGCACGTGCGCACCCCCCCTCGTCCCTGACTCCTGTGCGCGTGCCCGGCGGTCGCGATCCCCGCTGGGCACCCGCGATTGCTCGTTACAGAGCGAGGACCTGCTCTGGTCCTGTCAGGGGGAGAAATGCCTGACCGTCTGTTCATACAATGTATGAACAGTGATCAGTCATTTCCCCTAGTGAGGCCACTCCCCCTACAGTTAGAACACACCCAGGGAACATACTTAACCCCTTCCCCGCCCCCTAGTGTTAACCCCTTCCCTGCCAGTGGCATTTTTATAGTAATCAATGCATTTTTATAGCGCTGATCACTATAAAAATGCCAATGGTCCCAAAAATGTGTCAAAAGTGTCCGATCTGTCCGCCATAATGTCGCAGTACCGATAAAAATCGCTGATCGCCGCCATTACTAGTAAAAAAAAAAATATTAATAAAAATGCCATAAAACTATCCCCTATTTTGTAAACGCTATAACTTTTGCGCAAACCAATCCATAAACGTTTATTGCGATTTTTGTTTTTTTACGAAAAATAGGTAGAATACGTATCGGCCTAAACTGAGGGAAATTTTTTTTTTTTTATATATATTTTTGGGGATATTTATTATAGCAAAAAGTAAAAAATACTATATTTTTTTCCAAATTGTCGCTGTATTTTTGTTTATAGCGCAAAAACTAAAAACCGCAGAGGTGATCAAATACCACCAAAAGAAAGCTCTATTTGTGGGGGAAAAAAATGACGCCAATTTTGTTTGGGAGCCATGTCGCACGACCGCGCAATTGTCAGTTAAAGCGACGCAGTGCCGAATCGCAAAAAGTGCGACCAGCAATATGGTCCGGGGGCTTAAGTGGTTAATAAGTTTTATCTTGTAAGCACAATTTTAAGATAATGACCTGGTATATTTGAAAAGATCCTACACCATGGGAGGCTTTCTATATGTTTTTCCCTGACATGTTGGCATTCGTATGAGGCATTTGGAGCCTTAGGCCCCGTACACACGAGAGGATCTATCCGCTGGAATTGATCTGCGAATCAGTTCCAGCGGCTAGATCCGCTGGTGTGTACAACCCAGCGGATATTTTTCCGCGGATTTTTTTCGGGCCGACCGATTTCCAGCAGATAAAAATTTCTTAGCATGCTAAGAAATCTATCCGCTGGAATCGGCCTCAGCGGATCGATCCGGTGGTCTGTACAGACTCACCGGATCGATCCGTCCGATTCCCTCCCTCGCATGCGTCGTAATGATTCGACGCATGCGTGGATATCCTTATATGACAGCGTCGCGCACGTCGCCGCGTCATCATCACGGCGACGGCGCGACACGTCACCGCGGACGGAATTCCGCTGGGATTTTGATCTCCTGGTTAGTACAACCAGGAGATCAAAATCCGCCAGAGGATTTATCCGCGGATACGGTCCGGAGGACCGCTTCCGCGGATAAATCCTCTCGTCTGTACCCGGCATTAAAGGGACCACTACCTGTTATATCCTCTGTGTTGCACGTGGAACCCTTCAGGTATAACACTACCCCACTATATTAGGCATGTGTGTGATGACATCTGGAGAGGCCTGAGTGGATTGGAGGCCAGCATATTATCTTCTAGTATTGTTTGTCAAATATATTTATATATGAAGGGGAGAATTCTGGGAGCTCGGTGGTGACGTGTGTGGTTTTGTCTACTAGCACTTTGTTTGCGACAGGAGCGATAGGATTTAATTATTCATTTAAAATCACTTCATTATTTAGGACTGTTCAGTTCACCATTGCATACAATCATGCAGTGCTAGTGAGAATGGACTCCCATATTTAACCACTTCACTACCCGCCCATAGTAACATGACATCCGCAGGAGCGATCTCCCATCCTGGGCCGGCGTCATATGATGTCCTGGGCTTCCCGGCCATCTAGGGGGTGGTCGGGACCCTTGCGCATGCCCGGCAGCCGCGATGTCCACCGGGTCACCCGCGATCACAGCAGGGCCATGGATCTGTGTGTGTAATCCACGTCCTGTCAGAGGTGAGGAGACCGATGTGTGTTCCCAGTACAGAACACATTGGTCTCCTCCCCTTGTGAGTCCCCTCCCCCTAAAGTTAGAAACACTCCCTAGGGAACATATTAAACACCTTGGGCCAGATTCTCAAAAGAATTACGCCGGTGTATCTAATTCGAAAATCCCGCCGGCGTATCATTGTTTTGTATTCTCAAAACAAGATACGCCGGAATTAGGCTAGGATCCGACTGGTGTAAGTCACTTACACCGTCGGATCCTAAATGCAATACTACGCTGCCCGCTAGGTGGCTTTTACGTCGTTTTCAGCGTCGCATATGCAAATGAGCCGATTTGCCGATTCCCGAACGGTTTTGCGCCGCTTTGCCGTAGTTTATGTCGTTTCCGTAAGCATAAGGTTACCCCTGCTATATGAGGGGTAACCTTACGTCGGTCTGCCGTATGCCATGTGAAGTATGGCCGTTGGGACAGCGTCTGTTTTTTCCGTCGTTTCCGTCGTTTACGTAACTCGTCGCGAATAGGGCTGTGCGTTAATTACGTTCACGTCGCAACCAATGTATTTGCGGCGTACTACGGAGCATGCACAGTGGCCTACGTTTAAGGCCGGCGCATGCGCAAATCGTTAGGCACAGGGGCGCGCTTAATTTAAATACAAGCCGCCCCCTTTGATTTACGCTGGGATAGGCCGGGCCATTTAGACTACGCCGCCGCAAATTACGGAGCAAGTGCTTGGAGAATACGGCACTTGCTCCAGTAAGTTGCGGCGGCGTAGTGTTAATGGCATACGCTACGCCCCGCTTGTAAATACGCGGATCTACGAGAATCTGGCCCCTTGATTGTCCCCCTAGTGTTAACCCCCTTCCCTGCAGTCACATTATACAGTAATCAATCCATTTTTATAGTACTGATTGCTGTATAAATGACAATGGTCCCAAAAAATGTGTCAAAAGTGTCCGATGTGTCCGCCATAATGTTGCAGTCACAATAAAAATCGCTGATCGCCGCCATTACTTAAAAATAAAAATTTATAAAAATGTCATTCTGTCCCCTATTTTGTAGGCGCTATAACTTTTGCGCAAAATAATCAATATACGCTTATTGAGATTTTTTTACCAAAAATATGTAGAAGAATATGTATCGGCCTAAACTGAGGAAAAAATATGTTTTTTTTCTATATATATATATTTATTATAGCAAAAAGTAAAAAATATTGGGCCAGATTTAGAAAGAGATACGACGGTGTATCTCGCCAATGTTAAGTATGGCCGTCGTTCCCCCGCCGAGTTTTGAAATGTTTACGTTGTTTGCGTAAGTCGTTCGCGAATACGGATGGACGCAATTTACGTTCACGACGAAAGCAATGACGTCCTTGCGACGTCATTTAGAGCAATGCACGCTGGGAGATTTTACGGACGGCGCATGCGCCGTTCAAGTAAAACGTAAAAAACGCGGGGTCAAGGGAAATTTAAATAAAACACGCCCCATACATCCCCATTTGAATTACGCGGCCTTACGCCGCAACACATACGCTACGCCGCTCTAACTAAGGGCGCAAGTTCTTTGTGAATAAAGAACTTGCGCCCAAAGTTAGAGCGGCGTAAAGTATCGGAGATACGTTACGCGGGCCGGAAAGATACGCCAATGTATCTGAATCCGGCCCATTGTGTTTTTTTCAAAATTGTTGCTGTTCTTTTGTTTATAGCGCAAAAAATTAAAAACCGCAGAGGTGATCAAATACCACCAAAGGAAAGTTCTATTTGTGGGGAAAAAAACATAAAAAATTAATTTGGGTACAGTGTTGCACGACCGCGCAATTGTCATTCAAAATGCGACAGCGACAGCGCTGAAACCAAAAATTGGTCCAGGAAGGAAGGGGGTGAAAATGCCCCCCGGTATTGAAGTGGTTAAACAGTTATCAATGAATGCGAATTATTATTATTATTTGCTGTACACTCTTTTTTTTTATTTTATATTTTGTCTTTTTATTATTAGTTAATTAGTTTTAAAGTTTTAGTCAAGTGGCTGCGTGACACTTTTTTTTTATTATATCGTAGAATAGTCTATGATCTATGAGTCACAGGGCAAAAGTATTCATACCCCTTAAAATTTTCCACATGTTGTCATGTTACAACCAAAAACGTAAATGTATTTTATTGGTATTTTTTGTGATAGACCAACACAAAGTGGCAAATAATTGTAAAGTGGAAGGAAAATGATAAATGATTTAAATTTTTTTTTACAAATACATATGTGAAAAGTGTGGGGGGTACATTTGTATGGCGCCCCCCGGAGTCAATACTTTGTAGAACCGCCTTTTTCTGCAATTACAGCTGCAAGTCTCTTTTTGGGGGTGTCTCTACCAGCTTTGCACATCTAGAGAGGGACATTTCTGCCCATTCTTCTTCTTTGCAAAATATCTCAAGTTCTGTCAGATTGGACGGAGAGCGTCTGTGAACAGCAATTTTCAAGGCTTGCCACAGATTCTCAATGGGATTTAGGTCTGGACTGTGACTGGGCCATTCTAACACATGAATATGCTTTGATGTAAACCATTCCATTGTAGCTCTGACTGTATGTTCAGGGTTGTTGTCCTGCTGGAAGGTGAACCTCAGGCCAAGTCTTGAGACTTTTGCTGACTAACAGGTCACCGCGTTTTTGACAGTCGGAATTTGATGTGTCCAAGACAGCTTGAGCGGAATTTCCGACTGAAAAAACGGTCTTGTGCACGAGGCATTAGTTATAGGTTTCATTTACTCTATTGCACCAACTCTTCATTGTGGGCCTCTCTTGGTCTTGCCACTGTCTCGGTATTAAACTTTTAGCGGCATTATAAAAGGTATCACTTAGGCCCCATTCACACCTGAGCATAACGTTTTCAGGCCAAAAGTCGCACAAATTTACCGCGATTTTTGCAGCGTTTTTTACCACAATTTTGTACAGGTCAAAAGGTGACCAATGTAAAAAGCAGAAAAATGCCCAAATCTGCCTAAAAAAAAAGCTTCTGGCTTCAGGCGTTTTGGAGTGGAGATGTGGACCATCTCCATAGAGAATAATAGATTTTTTCCCCTCCAGCGTTTTGTAGCTTCAGGGGTAGATTCACGTAGATTTCGGCCGGCGTAGTGTATCTCAGATACACTACGCCGCCGTAAGTTTGAGCAGCAGGTCCTGTATTCACAAAGAACTTGCGCTGTAACTTACGGCAGCGCAGTGTAACTGGGCCGGCGCATAATTCAAAATAGGCTGGTTGGGGACGTGTTCTATGTAAAATACTAGTGACCCCACGTATTTGACGTTTTTAACGAACGGCGCATGCGCCGTTTGTGGACGTATCCCAGTGCACATGCTCCAAATGACGTCGGCAAATTGTCATGCTTTCGACGTGAACGTAAATTACAGCCAGCCCCATTCACGGACGAGTTACGCAAACAACGTAAAATTTGAAAAATTTGGCGCGGTTCCGACGTCCATACTTAACATTGGCTGCGCCATGTTTTTGGTGGTTTATCTTTACGCCTGAAAACCCCTTACGTAAACGGCGTATCTTTACTGCGACGGCCGGGCGTACGTTCGTGAATAGGCGTATCTAGCTGATTTACATATTCTAGGCGTAAATCAGCGTAAACGCCCCTAGCGGCCAGCGTAAATACGCAGTTAAGATACGACGGCGTAGGAGACTTACGCCGGTCGTATCTTAGCAACATTTAAAGCGGGAGTTCACCCAATGATCTTTTTTTTTTCTCTTTTCCCCTTAGATTTCTGCTCGTTTTGTCTAGGGGAATCGGCTAGTTGTTTTAAAATATGAGCCGTACTTACCGTTTTCGAGATGCATCTTCTCCGTCGCTTCCGGGTATGGGTCTTCGGGAGCGGGCGTTCCTTCTTGATTGACAGTCATCCGAGATGCTTCCGACGGTCGCATCCATCGCGTCACTAGTAGCCGAAAGAAGCCGAACGTCGGTGCGGCTCTATACTGTGCCTGCGCGCCGACGTTCGGCTTCTTTCGGAAAATCGTGATGCGATGGATGCGACCGTCGGAAGCCTCTCGGAAGACTGTCAATCAAAATAGGAACGCACAGTCCCGCAGCCCATACCCAGAAGCGACGGAGAAGATACATCTCGTAAACCGTAAGTACGGCTCATATTTTAAAACAACTAGCCGATTCCCCTAGACAAAACGAGCAGGAATCTAAGGGGAAAATGTGTCATGTACAGGTGAACCCCCGCTTTAAGTGTATCTCAGTTTGAGCATACGCTTAAAGTTGCGACGGCGCGGATTCGGACTTACGACAGCGTATCTACTGATACGCCCGTAGTAAGTCTTTGTGAATCTACCCCTCAGGCTTCAAGCTACAAAACGCTCAGGTGTGAATGAAGGCTCAAACTTGCTGCATTTTTCAAATGGCTAACACAGTACTCCTGCTATATAGGCAAGAAAAAAAAATTGTAACTGATGTAGAACAAAAGAAAAAGCGGACAAAACTTGCAATTTATTGATCAAATAAACCAACACAATTACAAATAGCAAAGCCATCAATTATGCTTCCAATTTAACATTTCTTTTAAAGTACTGGAAATAATGTTCTTGATCTCCTCGGTCCTCAGACAGTATATAAAAGGGTTGGCTAAATGCGGCAGATAGGATTGCAAGACAATGAGGAAGACAGCCAGGTCGGGACTGAGGACCAATTTTAGATAACTGGCTTGGTAGACAAAGACCCGCGGGACATAAAACAGGGCATTGACAAATAAGTGTGTAACACAAGTATGGAACGCCTTTCTCCAGCCACTCCAATGTTTCAATGAAAGGACAGAAAGCAAGATTGCGACATAGGATAAAATGATCAGGGCTAGAGTCCCAAAAAGCACCACCAAGCCAACAGTGGAAAGAACTTCTCTAGTAGAGGTAACGTTGGCGCAAGCCAAGCGCAAGATGTTTGAGCTGCTGCAGTAGAAGCTTACGACCTTATTGGAACCACAGAATGGATATTGTGCAATTATTATGGTGTCTATTAAGATAATATCTGAGCAGAACCACATAGAACTGCAGGCATACATGGTCAGTTTGTAGGTAATTGTAGATGAATACCTCAGTGGATTGCAGATAGCAATGTACCGGTCAAACGCCATCAATGTGAGGATTAGAGAGTCCATTATAGCCAGCCAGTGGACCAGATGCATTTGTACAAAGCAGGCGAGGGAAGATATTTTTCCGCCGTCTAACCAATACTTGCCAATCATTTTAGGCAAGGTAGCCGTGTCGAAGAGAAAGGCAGAAAATGCTAAGTTAGCGATTAGAAGGTACATAGGCTTGTGCAGCTTCTCCTTTAGGAGGATCACAATGAAAACGGCGCCATTGGTGATAAACATTATGTTGTACATAATAAATAAAAGGAATGACGTTAAGATATAGAAGTTCTGAGAGACTCCTGGGAAACCAGTAAGTTCAAATTCAAAATGAACAGTTTGGTTGTCCATAGAGCGGACAAGGTCTTTATCAGCAAGGGTTGGGCAGCTGTCAGTGGAGAAACTCTGTAGAGATAATAGAAGATAGACAACAAAAGATAAACCATGAGTAAGTCAACACTACATTATATGGTCAAAAGTATATCAAACCTTCCTCCAATTACATAGTTACATAGTTAGTCAGGTTGAAAAAAGACACAAGTCCATCCAGTTCAACCACAAAAAATAAAAAAACAAAATAAAAAACACAGTACAATCCTATACACCCAACTCCATACCCACATTTGATCCAGAGGAAGGCAAAAAACCCGAGCAGAGCATGATCCAATTTGCTACAGCAGGGGAAAAAATTCCTTCCTGATCCCCCGAGAGGCAATCGGATTTACCCTGGATCAACTTTACCTACAAATCTTAGTACTCAGTTATATTCTGTACATTTAGGAAAGAATCCAGGCGTTTCTTAAAGCAATCTACTGAGCTGGCCAGAACCACCTCTGGAGGGAGTCTGTTCCACATTTTCACAGCTCTTACTGTGAAAAAAACTTTCCGTATTTGGAGGTGAAATCTCTTTTCCTTTAGACGTAAAGAGTGCCCCCTTGTCCTCAGTGTTGACCGTAAAGTGAATAACTCAACACCAAGTTCCCTGTATGGACCTCTTATATATTTGTACATGTTGATCATATCCCCCCTAATTCTCCTCTTCTCAGGAGAGAATAAATTCAGTTCCTCTAATCTTTCCTCATAGCTGAGCTCCTCCATGCCTCTTATCAGTTTGGTTGCCCTTCTCTGCACTTTCTCCAATTGATGGAGTTCAAGTGTTTCGAGTACAGTAGTACCTTGGATTACGAGCACAATCCGTTCCAGCAGCATGCTTGTAATCCAAAGCACTCATATTTCAAAGCGAGTTTCCCCATAGGAATCAATGAAAACTCAGATAATTGGTTCCACAGTCACTGCTGGTGTATGCAGTACTGTAGGTGGCCAGAGGTGCGAGGGCCCTCGGAGACCATCGGAGACATTCGGGAACCGAGTGTCTCCGAGCGTCCTTGATCGTCTCCGAGTGTCTTCAAGCGTCACAGGCGCCCCTGCTCCTCTGGCCAAATGCAGTACTGCACACCCCAGTGGCTTGAATCCTGCTCGTCTTGCAAAACAACGCTCACAAACCGAGTCAGGGGGCTAGATTCATATAGATTAGCGGATCTTTAGATCCGCGTAATCTATGTGATTTACGATCCGCCGGTGCACTTTTGCGAAGCGAGTGCAGTATTCACAAAGCACTTACCTCGAAACTTGCACCGGCAGATCGTAACTCCCCCGGCGGAATGCAAATTCCGCGGCTAGGGGGAGTGTACAATTTAAATCAGGCGGGTTCCCGCGCCGATTTAACTGCGCATGCGCCGCCGGCGAAATTTTCCAGTGCGCATGCTCCAAATGACGTCGCTAGGACGTCATTGTTTTCGGCGGCTACGTAAATTCCGGCCATCCGTATTCCCGATCGACTTACGCAAACGACGTAAAAATTTGAATCTCGGCGCGGGAACGACGGCCATACTTAACATTAGCTACCCCTCATATAGCAGGGGTAACTATCCGCCGGAAAAAAGCCGAACGCAAACAACGTGAAAAAAAAGCGACGGGCGGGCGTTCGGACTTGAATCGGCGGTTCTCCTCATTTGCATATCCGACGCGTAAAAGAACGCGACGACACCTAGCGGCCGGCGGTAGATTGCAGCCTAAGATCCGACTGGTGTAAGTCAATTACACCTGTCGGATCTTAGGGATATCTATGCGTAACTGATTCTCTGAATCAGTCGCATAGATACGACCGGCCGGCCTTAGAGATACGACGACGTATCAGGAGATACGCCATCGTATCTCCTATCTGAATCTGGCCCCGAGTGTCTTCAAGCGTCACATGCCCCCCTGCTCCTCTGGCCAAATGCAGTACTGCACACCCCGGTGGCTTGAATCCTGCTCGTTTTGCAAAACAACGCTCACAAACCGAGTCAGGATTTGTTTTTTAAATAGTTTGTATTGCGAAACGCTCGTATTCTGCGTTACTTGCAATCCGAGGTTTCACTGTACTGGTAATACTACATCATACAAAGACATTGTAGAGAACAAAAGATAAACCACTAGTAGCGCTCCACAATATGGGAAAAACTATCTGGACTCCCCTGCAAACAATAGAGTTTAAGGCCCGGATTCAGAAAGGACTTACGACGACGCATCTCCAGATACGCCGTCGTAAGTCAAAATGTGCGCCGTCGTATCTATACGCTTATTCAGGAAAGCAGATACGCCTGAATTTTGGCAAGATACGACCGACGTAAGTCTCCTAAGCCGTCATATCTTGGGTTCATATTTACACTGGCCGCTAGGGGCTCTTCCGTTGATTTACGCGTTGAATATGTAAATGAGCTAGATACGCCGATTCACGAACGTACTTGCGCCCGTCGCAGTTAGCTACGCCGTTTACGTAAGGCGTACGTCCAACGTAAGTTTACCCCTCATAAAGCAGGGGTAAGTCATGTTAAGGTAAGGGCGCGGGAACAGCATCGTATTTTACGTCATTTACGTAAGTCGTACGTGAATGGGGCTGGGCGTACGTCGCATGAATGGACCCGCTGTATCTTAGGGAGTAAATTTGACGTGATTCTGAGCATGCGCGCGCATGCGCCGTTCGTCCGGCCATGCATTTACATTGGGTCACGCTTCATTATAATACAACACGCCCACTGCCTTGCTACTTTGAATTACGCAGGCTTGCGCCAGCCCATTTACGCTACGCTGGCGTAAATATGGGAGCAAGTGCTTTGTGAATACTCAGCTTGCCTCTCAATGCTACGTCGGCGTAGCGCATAAGAGATGCGCTACGCCGGCTCAAATATGCGCCGATGTACCTGAATCTGGCCCATACTTTTTAGGTGCTTTTGATCCTTCACTTGAGATGTAAGCACAAGGTTTACTTTACTAGTTTTACATGTATTGATATATGGTCTATATTAGATACACACATTCACTTTTTCCTCATAATCACGATTTTGGGGTTGGATTAATTATTTTTTAGCGCTGCATCTATTTGTTTTCTAGTTTCTATTTACAATATGTCTTATTGTTGATGCTGGCTGCTATGACATTTATTATTTTCTTTACCAGTAGCGCAACTTTTTCCCTTCCACATCTTAGCACCATAGAATTTCATAGCCACGGCCTTTATCAGGTTAAAACTCAGCAGAGATAGTTATTCCAAACATGGGGCGTGTTTTCCCCCAGCAATTTGACACAGTGCTGAGTCCTTACATATTGATAAGCTCCCAGTTGATAACCATGAATCACCATTGTATACAAGATATTTGCTTCAACATCGATGTAACATATAATGGCTACACAAATACCTTATAAAAATTACCTTTCCACTCCAATAGGCAGAGATTGAAATTGTTAACACTGCCAAAACATTAGGATAGTGCTTATTTGCCTGCCTGCCTACTATCTCTTGTAGCTTGAATTGGTGTCAAAACTACACACATATCTGTCTCTGTTTAAAGACTGTATATTGAGCTGACAAGAAGCTGTTATTAATTTGTTTGCAATGGAGAAAATAGAAAAATCTGTATTTATTTTGACTTTTGCTGGCCAGAAAAGCCACCATTAAATTTCCCCTTTGATCCTGAAAACTGGTGGAGAATGCGGGTAGTTTGAAGGGTGGAGGCCAATCCGATGTTGTTGGTTAAATTCACACCAGCTTTAAAAACCACAGGAAAGGGAATTGAGAAGCTGATTAAGCAGCTGGAACTGGCCATATACAACCCAAGCCCACCATTATCATATGATAGTTGCACACCAGCAGGCCCTGGTGCAGGCAGTCAGAGTCCAACAAGAAGCTAACCATTTTCTGACTGAACAAATGGCAGCCCTACAGAATGCATTGACCCTGTGAGATGTAAGGCTCTAATATGGCTGTTGACTGACCTGTGGAAGGCCTTGTAGCATGCTTTATGAAAGATGACTGCTGCAGACAGCATTGACACCTATCTGGCCCTTTTTATGTAGGATGAAATTAGAGAAGGGCTGCTTTAGACTGGCCGGGTAGATGAACTGGCCCCTTTTATGATTGCAGATCCCCAGAAAGCATGCTCCAGAATCAGAACATGACTATAAGCAGTTAAAGACTAAAATATTGTCCCGGTGTGGGTGACTCTTACCATGTGGGTAAGTCAGGTCCATGCCTGACACTTTGACAAGACTAAACCTGCACATGCACAGGTGTAAGCCTTGATGCACCTTTCTTTAAGTATGGCTTTACACTGAGGTGCTAACCCCCACTATGATTGCGGAGCAAATCACCCTGAACTGTTTGATAGGCAATCTTCCCAAAGAACTTTAACGTTAGGTGACCCAGTCTGAACCCCAGCCCTAGATGAAATGGCCGTGGAATATTACAACTGTATAGAGGGCTTTTTTGGAGCAAAAAAAGTGCTTTGGAGCAAGGAGGCACTAAGATGTGAGAGGGCAACTGCAATAGGTCCCCCTGATGTGTAATACTCCTGTGAATTTATTCCATCTTGAGAAAAGGAGATTAAGGGGGGATATGATCAACATGTACAAATATATAAGGGGTCCAGATAGTGAACTTGGTGTTGAGTTATTCACTTTACAGTCATCACAAAGGACACAAGGGCACTCTTTACGTCTAGAGGAAAAGAGATTTCAGCTCCAAATAAGGAAAGGTTTCTTCACAGTAAGAGCTGTAAAAATGTGGAATAGACTCCCTCCAGAGGTGGTTCTGGCCAGCTCAGTAGATTGCTTTAAGAAAGGCCTGGATACTTTCCTAAATGTACAGAATATAACTGGGTACTAAGATTTATAGGTAAAGTTGATCCAGGGAATATCTGATTGCCTCTCGGGGCATCAGGAAGGATTTTTTCCCCTGCTGTAGCAAATTGGACCATGCTCTGCTAGGGTTTTTCGCCTTCCTCTGGACCAACAGTGGGTATAGAATTGGGTATATGGGATTGTATGATATTATTATTATTATTATTATTTTTTTTATGGTTGAACTGGATGGACTTGTGTCTGACTAACTATGTACCGTATTTATCTTCATATAACGCGCCCCGGTGTATAGCGCGCACCCCCAACCTGGAAGGAAAATTCCTGGAAAAAAAAGAAATACTTACAGTTTGGATGCCCCTCGTCGGTGTCTTGCACGGCATCCATTGGCGGCCTTGTCCGGTCCTGCGGCCATCGTGGTGTCCTCCCCGCTGTGTTTTTCAGCCGATCCCCGCTTCCCGCGCTGTGTTTGAACCACTCCGCCGACATATACCGAGCGCAGTACACTCGGGTATACTCGGGCAGGCTCGGCTCCTTTCGCGTAAAGGACGTACAGGACGCACAGGACGTGACCGCGAGCGGAACCGAGCCTGCCCGAGTATACCCGAGTGTACTGCGCTCGGTATATGTCGGTGCAGTGGTTCAAACACAGCGCGGGAAGCGAGTATCGGCGTATATCGCGCACCCACGATTTTGCCCTGATTTTAAGGGCAAAATAGTGCGCGGTATATGCCGATAAATACGGTAACTATGTAACTAGCTCCCAAGCACCTAACCATTCTAAGAACTGGAAAATTGATCAAAAACCCCAGGAGGTGCTTTGCTGGGCCTGCCACCAACTGGATCATCTGGCGGCCCAATGCCCAAAGCTGGACGAGCTGATGGAATGTGACATGGGTGGTGTATGCAGCCTATAAATCAGCATGAGTATGTGGTGCAGGTTAATGGACAAGAGGTTGTCACGCTACTTGACTCTGGGAGTGTTGTTACGCTGCCATGATATGACAAGTTGCTGGAAAACTGATTCCTGGTGAATAAGTGAGTGTCATCTTTCTGAGAGACTATCCTGTGGCCATTGTCATTCTGACTACCCCACTGGGAACTGCCGCACTGAAGGTTGGGGTGATGTTGGGTTGCACAAATACCTGTTAATTGGGTGAGACTGTCCCTTATCCTGAAACTTACAGCATATCATCAACATTTGAAGAATCCAAAAGCCTCCCCTGAAAAAAAGGAACCCACTGATAAAGTAACGAATACCATAATGCAGCTCAAAAACAAGGTTGTTGTGTGTCAGGAGAAATGTGAACGTGAAGTGACAGACTGTACCTGGGTGATTCTGCTGGACTGTCCCTGCTGCACTTAACTTCACCACTGTGTCCATTCCTACCACCCAACTCTGGAAATGTTTTAAATCTTACAATCGATCAGCTCAGTAAAAACATATGTACCGTATTTTCCGGCGTATAAGACGACTTTCTGGATGCAAAAACATGCTTCCAAAGTCGGGGGTCGTCTTATACGCCGGGTACGGTCTCAGTACTCACTTTTTTTTTTCCAGCGGTGACAGTCCCCCATGCTGCGAGCGTGAATGATTTCAAAGCCGCGCCTTCTCTTCAGAGTGTTCTGTGATAGGAGGAACAAAAATCTTCCCAGCAGCGCCTCTGTTCTGTGTTCCTCCTATCACAGATGCCTTCTCATCCTCGGACGAGATGAGAAGACGTCCGTGATAGGTGGAAAACAGAACAGAGGCGCTGCTGGGAAAATTTGTGTGCCGCCTATCACAGAACACTCTGAAGAGAAGGCGCGGCTTTGAAATCATTCACGCTCGCGCTCGCAGCATGGGGGACTGTCACCGCTGGGAAAAAAAAATTGAGTGTTTGCGGTTATTGCACTGGGGGGCAACAAGTTCAGGCACAGTGGGGGCAAGTGAGGGGCAAGTGATGGCAATGTGGGGGCATGTAATGGCACAGTGGCACAGTCTGGGCATGTAATGTAATGGCACAGTCTGGGCATGTAATGTAATGGCACAGTCTGGGCATGTAATGTAATGGCACAGTCTGGGCATGTAATGGCACAGTCTGGGCATGTAATGTAATGGCACAGTCTGGGCATGTAATGTAATGGCACAGTCTGGGCATGTAATGTAATGGCACAGTCTGGGCATGTAATGGCACAGTCTGGGCATGTAATGTAATGGCACAGTGAGGAATGTAATGTAATGGCACAGTGAGATTTGAAAAAGCCTGTTTCTGTCAGCGGTTGTTCTGGCTACCCCTCAGCTTCCAGAAAGACTAGTAAGAAGGGGGTAGTCTTATACAGTGAGTATATCCCAAAATCAAAATTTTTCCTGGAAAATTAGGGGGTCGTCTTATACGCCCAGTCGTCTTATACGCCGAAAAATACGGTATTTTAATATATACAATAAAGTACATAAATGTACTTTTCATTGCTTCTCTAACCTTATATCACAGCATGAAACATGGTGACCGAGCTGAAGATTTCTTTCCTCTGATGTGGAACTTGGGGGAAACACTGGGTTCCAGGCAGACATGTGTTGTTCTAGAGAATGTTCTTCTATCTTCTGAGATCACAGCACAAAACCAAAGGCACAAGATGCTCCCTTGTGATCCAAGCCGTTTACGCTAAAGTGTCTTTAGGCTTCCCATTGTGTGTTCTGCGTTTCCTGCACCTTTTTATTATATACAAGTACATGGTGGCCATGGCCACTGGAGATGGAGCCTAATGAGGTTACAGGGGAGGGGGGGGGGGGGGACTTCTGATAACTTCATCATCCCAGGAGATAATCTTCTCTCAATAATACGTTTCAATGTGCTCAGTGCCTAATTGGCTGAATATGAAAGTGTACAGTACATTTTGGTATCTTAACATTGTGGATATCAACAGATGCCTTAAAAGAGACTATGGGCCAGATTCTCGTAGAATCGCGCAAAACTGCCGTGGAGTAACGTATGTCATTTAGGTTATGCCGCCGCAAGTTTTTACAGGCAAGTGCTTTATTCACAAAGAACTTGCCCGTAAAGTTGCGGCGGCGTAGCGTAAATCCCCTGGGGCAAGCCCGTCTAATTCAAATGATCCGGGTAGGGGGCGTGGAGCATTTAAATTAGGCGCGTTCCCGCTAGGGTGACCACGTGTCCCAGATTGCCCGGGACAGTCCCGCATTTTCCAGGTCTGTCCCGGGCACCTTCATTCCAGGACAATACAGTGTCCCGGAATGAAACTGACATAGCTACCCCCTGGGCCAATCTGATGCCCCCCAAAAAAGGCCGCCACATCACTGCTTTACTCACTGACAGTACTTGTCCTGGACAGGAAAGCCTGGAGGAGCACAATCCCCGCCCCCTGCTTATGATTGGAGAAATCATAAATCCTGCCTCTTGTATCCAATCACTGTGCTGTGAATCGTTACAGCACAGGCTGATTTTTGGGAAAGGGGGTGTCCCTGAATGGTAGTTTGGAAATGTGGTCACCCTAGTTCCCGCGCCGATCGTACTGCGCATGCGCCATCCCTCAAATTTCCCGACGTGCATTGTGCTAAATGACGTCGCAAGGACGTCATTGGTTTCGACGTGAACGTAAATGCCATCCAGCCCCATTCACGGACGACGTACATTTTTAAATTTCAATGCGGGAACGGCGGCCATACTTAACATTGGTTGCCCCTCATATAGCAGGGGCAACTTTACGCGTCGCAAATCTAACGTAAACGTCATATCTTCACTGCGTCGACCGCGCGTACGTTCGGGAATTCAGGTATTTTGCTAATTTGCATACTCGACGGGGAAAACGACGGAGGCGACACCTAGCGGCGGAAAAAATAATTGCATTTAAGATCCGACAGCGTAAGAGCCTTATGCCTGTCGGATCTAATGGTTATCTATGCGTAACTGATTCTAAGAATCAGTCGCATAGATACGACGGCCCAGATTAGGACTTACGACGGCGTATGAATCTGGGCCTATATTGTTAAATAAAATACAAAATCGAAATGTATGAAATGCATTTATATATTGTGAAAATACGGTTCCCTGTCATGGTGTTTGTCGCCTAGGATTGTCAAATAGGCAGGTTGAGGGGCTCCAGGGTGCTTGTTTAATTCGGAGGGGACTGTGGTTTCCGTTTCCTCTGTGGTTGATAAAATCCAGTTGGGGACCTGGAGCCTGGAGATTTAATAGCAATCTGGGTGGCTGGTCTTCAATTCTGGGACCAGGTTTTGGAAACAGCCAGGCGACCAGGCATGTACTGGCCATTGGGACTACAGGGAGTTTCCCGGTGGGCCGATGGCTCGGTGGGCCGATGGCTCAGTGGGCCGGTTTCAGTGACAGCCTGTCAAAGTAATGGCTGCGCGGCTGGCCCCCCCACTTCATGCAGTAATGTGGGAAGGATGAGAAAAATACAGAGGAGAATAAGTGAAATAATAAAAGCGGTGAGTGAGGACTCTTTATGTTATGCTACTTATGTTTTTTTGCACAGTTGCGCTTTAGTTTATATACTGTTTTTGTGCTTGTTTGCAAAATTAAAGTGGGCCGGTCTGGATGAAGTCCAGGGCCAAATTTTTGTCTCAGTCCAGCCCTGCAGGAGAATGATAGTGCAGTAGGTCCTGGGCTAATAGTAGAGTCAGGACCAGGGTTCTGAGCTCCACCCTCCTGAGTAGTGCTGCATGTCTGCACACTACAGTCTTTAAATAAAAAAACAAACACAATAGTTACAAAAACATATGCACACGAGAAGCAAATGCAAACACATGTAAACTCAAGTTTTCAAAGGCAAAAACCGGCGTTTAAAACGTTTTTGCCGCAAATTTTGCAGCGTTTTGCCGTGTTTAGCTGCGTTTTACCGCGTTTGCGGCTATCAGCGTTCATAACAAAGACAAAGACAAAGACATTGTAGACCCTCCCAAAGCTTTGAAACGCAAAAACGTTTGCGTCTGAACCCAAAATTTTGCGTCTGAAAAAACGTGAATGTGTGCATGGACACATAGGATAACATTAAATGTGTTCAGGGGCAGTTGAAAAAAATGCCCAAATGCCTCTGAACTCGAGTTTACCAGCGTCTCGTGTGCATGGGGCCTTACAGGTCAAAATTTTTTGAAGGCCAATTTTTTGACCACACCGTATCTGCCACAAACAGTCATGTCAAAGCCCCCAGCTGCTGCTACACCACCTCGGGGAAAATTTGCTATCAAGGTACCCAAGAAAAGGTCTAACAATCGCTACAAACATCACCACTGCAGCCTATTTTGGGAAGGAACACCTATACCTGAGATGGGTGGAACCCATCATTCTACAAATATTACCAGCAAGCATCGCCTTCAAAGATCCATAAAAAATTCACAACTCTTAAGTGTCCCTCTAAATCCTGACAGGATGTCGAATGTCATTTTGTTGACTTAAAACCACATGTCTGTGCCCACAGCGCTCAGATGAAACCCATCCCGCCTTAGGTACTTCTTCGTCTCCACTTCAAGATCCAGATGGCACACAACCAGGCCAATGTTCTGTACACTTCCTTAGCTTTGCTGAGTATGTTCATGAATCAAGCAAGTTTCCAACTATGTCTGACCACACTATACACTATACTGGTTTTGTGAAACAATAATTGCAACCATAACAAATGATCAATTCCTGCATAGACTACTGACCAAGATCATTACACATTTATAAAAAGAGCATACATGGGCCCATCTAGCTTGGCATCAGGGCAGGTACGGGGGGGGGGGGGGGGGGGGGGGGGGGGGCAGATGCCCTGGGGGGCACCATTTACTGGAAGAAGGCAAGCGCAGTAAATGTACCGGCTGGACCTGGCTGGACAAGTAAAGTATACTGACTGTACACATTGGCCATGCTTCATAGCTAATAGCTGCCTGCAACATGTGCTGAGTGTGCTCCTGTACCCAGCACAAGCCTAAGACCAGTCCTGCACCTCCTTCCCTGGGCACCAGATGACCTTGTCCCAGGGCTGCTTGGAATAGGGACAAACCTCTGATAAAAATCTGGACTATAAATACACAAGACTCCAATCCACCTTACCCATGACCTCCATTCACCAGGCCCCCCAAAACACAGTGGCTGAGTATCCATAGCAAGCATTCAGATATGTAGCCAGTGTATACAACCTAATACCGTCTCCTATCTGCTTAAAACTTGCAACCAAAAACTTTCCATTTTTAAAGACTGAAACAAGCTGAAAATCTACTCAGTGCCAACCCACCTGCATATATCAAGAATGGCGTTAGGTTGTTGGGCCTAAGTCAGAGAAAAACATCCACCACGTAAACAGGGCAAACCACAGAGTAGGGCACTGTGCCTATAACAACACTGGATAAGTGCCCCATCTGATCCATCTTAAGTAGGGTGACCACATTTCCAAACTGCCATTCAGGGACACCCCCCCCCCCCAAAAAAAAAATACGTTTTTTACATATTTTTTTGCCAGTTTTGGGGGCAGGGGCGTATCATGAAATCAGCGGGCCCGTGACAGGGGACTGGGTGACAGAGGACTGGGTGACAGAGGACTGGGTGACAGGGGACAGGGGACTGGGTGACAGAGGACAGGGTGACAGGGTGACAGGGGACAGGGTGACAGGGGACAGGGTGACAGAGGGCTGGGTGACAGAGGGCTGGGTGACAGAGGGCTGAGTGACAGAGGAGTGGGTGACAGAGGGCTGGGTGACAGGGGACAGGGTGACGGAGGGCTGGGTGACAGGGGACAGGGTGACAGAGGACTGGGTGACAGGGGACAGGGTGACAGGGGACAGGGTGACAGGGGACAGGGTGACAGGGTGACAGAGGGCTGGGTGACAGAGGGCTGGGTGACAGAGGGCTGAGTGACAGAGGGCTGAGTGACAGGGGAGTGGGTGACAGAGGGCTGGGTGACAGAGGGCTGGGTGACAGAGGGCTGGGTGACATGGGCTGGGTGACAGGGGACTGGGTGACAGGGGACTGGGTGACAGGGGACTGGGTGACAGGGGGCTGGGTGACAGGGGGCTGGGTGACAGAGGGCTGGGTGACAGGGGGCTGGGTGACAGGGGAGTGGGTGACAGGGGAGTGGGTGACAGGGGAGTGGGTGACAGGGGAGTGGGTGACAGAGGACTGGGTGACAGGGGGCTGGGTGACAGAGGGCTGGGTGACAGAGGGCTGGGTGACAGGGGAGTGGGTGACAGGGGACAGGGTGACAGGGGACTGGGTGACAGAGGACTGGGTGACAGAGGGCTGGGTGACAGAGGGCTGGGTGACAGAGGGCTGGGTGACAGGGTGACAGAGGACTGGGTGACAGGGGACAGGGTGACGGAGGGCTGGGTGACGGAGAGCTGGGTGACGGAGGACTGGGTGATGGAGAGCTGGGTGACAGAGGGCTGGGTGACGGAGGGCTGGGTGACGGAGGGCTGGGTGACGGAGGGCTGGGTGACGGGGACTGGGTGACGGAGAGCTGGGTGACGGAGGGCTGGGTGACGGAGGCTGGGTGACGGAGGGCTGGGTGACGGAGAGCTGGGTGACGGAGGGCTGGGTGACGGAGAGCTGGGTGACGGAGGGCTGGGTGACGGAGGGCTGGGTGACGGAGGGCTGGGTGACGGAGGGCTGGGTGACGGAAAGCTGGGTGACGGAGGGCTGGGTGACGGAGGGCTGGGTGACGGAGGGCTGGGTGACGGAGCGCTGGGTGACGGAGGGCTGGGTGACGGAGGGCTGGGTGACGGAGAGCTGGGTGACAGCCAGGGACTGGGTGACAGAGGGACTGGGTGACAGAGGGACTGGGTGACAGAGGGACTGGGTGACAGAGGGACTGAGTGACAGAGTGACTGGGTGACAGAGTGACTGGGTGACAGAGTGACAGAGTGACAGAGTGACTGGGTGACAGAGTGACAGAGTGACTGGGTGACAGAGGGACTGGGTGACAGAAGGACTGGGTGACAGAGGAGCTGGGTGACAGAGGAGCTGGGTGACGGAGAGCTGGGTGACGGAGAGCTGGGTGACGGAGAGCTGGGTGACAGAGGGACTGGGTGACAGAGTGACTGGGTGACAGAGTGACTGGGTGACAGAGTGACAGAGTGACTGGGTGACAGAGTGACTGGGTGACAGAGTGACTGGGTGACAGAGGGACTGGGTGACAGAAGGACTGGGTGACAGAGGAGCTGGGTGACAGAGGAGCTGGGTGACGGAGAGCTGGGTGACGGAGAGCTGGGTGACGGAGAGCTGGGTGACAGAGGGACTGGGTGACAGAGGGACTGGGTGACAGAGTGACTGGGTGACAGAGTGACTGGGTGACAGAGGACTGGGTAGAGAGAGATTATACAGTCCAGATTACAATTTTCAGGGGCAGCAAAGGTGACAGAGAAAGGGGGGTGCACCATGCAACCAACCCCCCCCCCCCTCTCTCACTGTCACCTCTGCTGCCCCCTGCAAATTGTAATCTGGACTGTATAATATCTCCCCCATTGCATGGTCAACCCCCCCCCCCCCCTCCCCTGCACCTACCTTTTCTGCCCCTGCTCCAAGGATGGCCGCGCCGCGGCGCAGCGGAAGTCGGGACTCGCGGGAGGTCGGGACTCAGGACGGGCGGCGGATCGAGTCCAGCTGAGCAACCGAGGCCTGGAGGGGAGGAGGAGGAGGTCTTGGTCTGTGCCGCTAACGGTGAGTGACTCACTGCCTGTTACGCTGCTGCTCTCTCTGCAGCAAGAACCGCGGCTGGCCGCTGGAGGAGGAGGAGATGGGGGTGGAGTCGGAGCCGCAGAGAGAGCGGGACACTGCGGTGACGTCACTGGTTGCTACAAGCCAAGCGGGGCTTCCCTAGCAACCAGTGATTTAGAATCATTTAATTACAGCGGCAGCAGCGGCAGTGAGTGTGGCAGGCAGTTGATTCCGGGACTCTCCATTGTCCCGGTTTGAAGGCTCCCGGGACACGGGACAAAAGTGTATATTACGGGACGATCCCGGGCAAACCGGGACACGTGGTCACCCTAATCTTAAGCCCCGTACACATGGTCGGACTTTTGCCCAACCAACTTCAAAATCCGGAACTTTTCGCATTTGTCCGACCGTGTGTACGTTCCATTGGACCAACTTTTTTGGCTTTCATCGGACAAAAAGTTGGGTCTGCGAACGGACCAACTTTACGTCAACAAAAGTCCGATGGTGTAAAATCCGACCGTGTGTACAGAAAACAATCGGACTTTTGGCCAAAGTAAAAATGCGCATGCTCAGAAGTAAAGAGCAGCCGGAAGCCTTCTGTCTAGTAAAACTAGCGTTCGTATTTGAAAAAGCACATTCGTGACGCGGCAAGTTTCGAAATCTAGAAAAGCACTCACACGAAACGTCAACTAACTATAGAGTAGCTGAAGGAACGCAACGGGTGACGTCGGAGAATTGAACTTCCTCTTTTAAACACTCAGCAGTACGTTGAAACGTCACTACGTTCGTGTTGGTTGCCGAAAAAGTCAGAGGGGTAGATTCAAAGAGCAATTGCGCTGTGTAACCATAGTTACGCAGCGCAATTGCTTATTTGCCCCGCGTAACGAATGCTCCTGATTCAGGTACCTCGATACACCGACTGCAGCCTAAGAAATGACTGGCATAAGGCTCCTTATGTCGTCATATCTTAGGCTGCATTCTTACGCAGGCCGCTAGGTGGCGTTCCCGTTGTGGTCAGCATATAGTATGCAATTTGCATACTAACGCCGATTCACAACCCTACGCGACCCCTGCGTACGCAGTTTACGTCGTTTGCGTACGTCGGTTTTTGCGTAAGGCTGCCAATGCTACGTATAACCGTCGTTTCCCGCGTCGCGAAATTTGAAATTTACGTCGTTTGCGTAAGTGAATCGTGAATGGCGCTGGACGCCATTCACATTCACTTTGAAGCAAATGACATCCTTGCGACGTCATTTACCGCAATGCACGTCGGGAAAGTTTCCCGACGGAGCATGCGCACTACGCTCGGCGCGGGAACGCGCCTAATTTAAATGATCCACGCCCTAATTTAAATGATCCACGCCCCCTACGGGATCATTTAAATTGCGCGCGCTTACGCCGGGCATTTTGCCGGAGCGCCCACGCAATTTACGGAGCTACTGCTCCGTGAATCAAGGGTAGCGCAGGTAATTTGCGGAGGCGCAGCAGCAAAACGGTGCGCTGCGCCTCCGTAAAAACTGCGCAAATCTACCTGAATCTACCCCAGAGTGTGTGTATGCTATGGGTGTGATCAGACAAATCAATTAGGACAAAAATCCAAGGGAAATTTTGTTGGATGTCCGACCGTGTGTACGAGCCTTTAGACCTGCAAAGAAATGCATGAACACCATCCATTCGCAATATAACATCCCGGCTACGGAAGCCACTGAATCCCTGTTTATTGTGGCCCACCAACCTTCCTATAAGCATAGCTCTAAAGAAAGCTATTGCACAGTATATGCCACCCTGAAAGGAACCACTGCATAAGCTAAAGAGGAGACCTTTTCCAAATAGTCTAGAAATGGCCCCAAGCAACCCAAAAGAAACCAGGGGCACATGTCAGGATTAAGTGGCATTATAGTAGACTTTAATGGCCTGCTTCACCAGAAAAAAGTCTTATGCCTCGTACATGCGATCGGAATTTCCGATGGAAAAAAGTCAGATGGAATTTTTTTCATCGGATATTCCGACTGTGTGTATGCCCCATAGGACTTTTTTTCGTCGAAAATTCAGACGTAAAAAAATTCTATCGGAAATTCCTTCGTCTGTACGAGGCATAAGGCTTTTTTCTGTGAAGCAGGCCATGAAAGGCTATTATAAAGGCCACTTAATCTGGACATGTGCCCCTAGTTTCTTTTGGGTTGCTGGGGCCATTTCTCCGAAGGAGAAAAAAACATGCACGCTCGGAAACAATTTGACTTAGCTCAGAAGCATTGAACTTCATTTTTCTAGGCTTGTCGTAGTGTAGTACGTCACAGCGTTTTTGACGGTCCGGAATTTGGTGTGTCCGTGTGTATGCAAGACAGCTTGAACAGAAATTTCCGTTGAAAAACCCATCGCAGTTTATTCCGCCAGAACTCAGATCGTGTGTACAGGGCATAAGTGACATCAGTAAGCCATCCTTTTTTAAATAAGCCAAGCCAGCTAACTTGCAACTAAGTAAATGCACAAAAACACCTGTCCAGCCTCCAAGTTTCATCCAATGGAGTAAAGCTGGAAATAAAGTTGTAACGGAATGACCCATGACACCCAGAGACGTTTGGAGGATGGGGGGGTAACTCCTGTGCCAGCGTCCCTAATGACTCTTGTGTCTAGGGGTCACCCTGTGCCCCTTTTGGGCATTGGTGACTGAGAAATATTAATTATAAATTACATGAGATGGGACATTACTGTTTAATTCATGTATTGAGCCAGGAAATAAGGGACATATGTTGGATTGTTTTAGCATGGACAGTAATCACATACATTCCTTAATGTCTGCAAAGAACTAATAAGCTGACCCCACGGTCAATAATGACTTTTTCCTCTGTGTAACATAGGCTGTTGATATCCTAATTGAGTCTGGACTGGGGTGAGGTGGATTTGAGCTTGGTAGACAGCCTGCTTCTGGATCTCTCATTATGTATGCTAAATACTGTTTTGTGTGTGGAATGTGACTTGTCAAGCTGTGGTAATTACCTCCTCTAATGCGGAGACAGGTTGTCTGGAATGTTTAGTAATTAGCCCATCTGAAGGTGTATTGAAGCCCCCCCAGTGTGTGATGTGTGGGTGGAGAGTTTGAATTGTTCCTGTGATTACTGAAACATGCCTTGAAACTGTATATAAACTTGAGAGCTAACCATTAAAGTGTTCATACATTTTGACTCAGAGATCGGAGCTTGTCTCGTTATTTCTGATGAAATGGGATGTCTAACGTCTGCTAGATTGTGGAGTATCAGATAAGCTGTCGTGACTGATGGAAGAGAAATCGTAAACGGTGGTGACCGTTCCAAAAGTCTTCGTCTTGAAGGTAAGTGGCCCCCAACCACACTTAGCAAGTTACACCTGTAAGGGGCCCGGAGGTTCCAAGGGGCCCGGAGGCCCACAGGGCCCCAGATGGCAACCCCCCTTTTTTTATATATATATTTTTTAATTTCTTTTATTTATTTATTTTTATTATTATTTTTTATACCGTATTTATCGCGGTATAACGCGCTCTGGAGTATACGCGCACACCCCAAAGTGGCCCCCAATCCTGTGGGAAAAAAAGATTTTTTGTTTTTTTTGTACTTTACAGTTTTGGTGTCTTGCGCGGCGTCCATTCTGCGGCCTCGTCGGGTCCGGCGTCCTTCTGCGGCCTCGTCGGGTCCGGCGTCCTTCTGCGGCTTCGGGTGTCCTCTTCGGCGGGTCGGGCGTCCATCTTCGGCGGGTCCCGGTGTCCATCTTCGGTGGGTCCGGCGTCCTTCTTCTGCGGCGTCCTCCGGCTCGTTTCCGCCACGACTTTGAATACTGCGCCCGCATATAGCGAGCGCAGTACACTCGTGAATCTTCGGGCAGGCTCGGGCGCCTCTCGCACTGACGTCCTGTACGCTCAGGTCGTCAGGACGTCCAGTACGAGAGGCGCCGAGCCTGCCCGAAGATTCACGAGTGTACTGCGCTCGCTTATGCGGGCGCAGTATTCAAACTCATGGCGGGGAAAGCGGGGTGGTATCGGCGTATATCGCGCACCCACGATTTTGCCCTGATTTTCAGGGCAAAATAGTGCGCGGTATACGCCGATAAATACGGTAAATGTTTATTTATTTATTTTGTATTTTTTATTAAAGGGCCCATAGGTTTCTTTTTTTTTATTTTTATTAAAGGGCCCAGAGGTCCCGGATGGCAACCCCCCTTTTTTGTAATTTATTTTATAAAAAAAAAAATTATTTGTGTGTATATATATATATATATATATATATATTTTTTTTTTTAATTAAAGGGCCAGAGGTCCCCAGGGCCGCCCCGGGTGGCTACCCCCCTTTTTTTATATTTCTTCCTTCTTTTTTTTGTAAAGGGCCCCCCCCGCTTCTTATCTTGCGGCAGCCCCCACCCCTGCTTCTCAATTTCAGGCGGCAGCACCCCACCCCCCCCCAGTTTCTCTGCTCCAGGAGGGCCCATGCCTGAAGCGTGTGTAATTCCTGATGGCGCCCTGTGTGGTCCACATGCACAAACTGAACTACAAAATCATATCCACAAAGGTGAAAAGGCACCATCCTACTAGTGGCCAGAGAAATGAAATCCTGAGTTGTACCACTGTCGATGCCAACAGAATTTATACCTGTGGTGTACTCCTGCGCTATCACTTTTGATCAAGCTAAGCTAATTGATGAGAGCAAGCAGCTGCTGGCACCTAATAGCTCACACCCAAGCCTAATAAGTGCATAAGTTAAACAATAATGGTGCTGCGCTGCTTGTATATGTGGAAGTCAATCGCTGTAAACATTGTGCAAAACCATTAATCAATATGTGCAAATAATCGCTGTATATAGTGCCTTGAAAAAGTATTCATACCCTTGAAATTTTCCAAATGTTGTCATGATACGTCCAAAAAACGTAACCTCCTTGGCGGTATCCCGAGCGTGACTCCGGGTGGTTTTTCCATGCTAGGATCGGTATCCCCGAGTGACGCTCGGGGTAGATGTTCAGAGCGTGCAGCGGAGCGGCTTACCTTCTCGCTGAATCCACAGGCTTGTTTTACTTATCTTGTCCCTGGATCCAGCGATGCATCCCCGCTGTGTGAGCGAGCGTGTGTCCTCGCTCAATTCACAGTGTCCCCGTGTGCCGCCAATCTCAATTCCCTGCGACGTCACGACGCACGGGGGCGGAGAGAACGGCGCCAAATTCAAAAAAGTAAACAAACACATTACATACAGTATACTGTAATCTTATAGATTACAGTACTGTATGTTAAAAAATACACACCCCCCTTGCCCTATGGTCTGCCTGTGTCCTACATGTCATTTTATATAATAAAAACTGTTCTTTCTGCCTGCAAACTGTAGATTGTCCATAGCACCAAAAGTGTCCCTTTATGTCAAAATGGTTTTAGAGCAGCTAGAAAACAGCGATAATAAATTATAATCACTTGCAGAATTGTGCGATAGCGATTTGTGGGGAAATTCGTCATAAAAAAATAAAAATAATGACAGCAAGAATTCTGCAACTGAGCAAATTTCAGTGATTTTGAGTTGATTACATTATTGAATAATTTTTATATAATTATATTATAATAATTATTTATAATTATTTATTATATTATAATTTATAATTTTGTTTTAAAAAAAAAATCATACCCGGGATGCCTACTAGACTCTTGTTTAGTCAGATTTAAATGAGTTATTCCTAAGAATTGCAGGCCTACAGGTATAAAAACGCCAAATTTCCTTGCAAATTATTGTACCGCTTTTGGTACGTAATTCCAGACAGAATCATACCGCCAGGGAGGTTAAATGTATTTTATTGAGATTTATGTGAAATACAAACACAAAGTGGCACATAATTGTGAAGTGGAAGGAAAATGATAAATGGTTTTCAACATTTTTTTACAAATAAAATGTGAAAAGTGTGGGGGTACATTTGTATTCAGCCTCCTTTACTCTGATACCCCTAACTAAAATCTAGTGGAAACCAATTACCTCAGAAGTCACTTAATTAGGTAAACCTGGGTCCACCTGGGTGTAAATGAATCTCAGTATAAATACAGCTGTACTTTGAAGCCCTCATAGGTTTGTTAGAGAACCTTAGTGAACAAACAGCATCACAAAGGCCAAGGAACACACCAAGCAGGTCAGGGGTAAAGTTGTGGAGAAGTTTAAAGCAGGTTTAGGTTACAAAAAAATATCCCAAGCTTTGAACATCTCACAGAGCCCTGTTTAATTCCTCATCCGAAAATGGAAAGAAGTATGGCACAACTGCAAACCTACCAATACATGGCCTTCTACCTAAACTGACCGGGCCGGGCAAGGAGAGCATTCATCATAGAAGCAGCCAAGAGGCCCATGGTAACTCTGGAGGAGCTGCAGAGATCCACAGCTCAGGGGGGATGAATCTGTCCACAGGACAACTATTCAGTCCCCGTACACACGACCAGTTTCCTTCGGCAGAATTCAGCTTCCGACCGAGTTTCTGGCTGAATTCTGCCGAGGAAACTGGTCGTGTGTACACTTTCGGCCGAGGAAGCCGACGAGGACCTCGGCGAGGAAATAGAGAACATGTTCTCTATTTCCCTCGTTGTTCTTTGGGAGCTCTCCCTCCCGCCGAGGTCCTCGGCGGCTTCAGGGCTGAACTGGCCGAGGAACTCGACGTGTTTGGCACGTCGAGTTCCTCGGCCGTGTGTACGAGGCCTCAGTCGTGCTCTCCACAAATCTGCCCTTGGAAGAGTGGCACGAAGAAACCCGTTGTTGAAAAGAAAGCCATAAAAAGTCAAATTTTTAGATGTGAGAAGCCATGTGGGGACACAGAAAAACATGTGGAAGAAGGTGATCTGGTCAGATGAGACCAAAATTTTACTTTTTGGCTTAAAAGTAAAAACGCTATGTGTAGCGCAAAACTAACACCCCACATCACCCTGAACACACCATCCCCACCGTGAAACATGGTGGTGGCAGCAACATGTTGTGGGGATGCTTTTCTTCAGTAAGGACAGGGAAGCTGGTCAGAGTTTATGGGAAGATGGATGGAGCCAAATACAGGCCAATCTTAGAAGAAAACCTGTTAGAGACTGCAAAAGACTTGAGACTGGGGTGGAGCTTCACCTTTCAGCAGGACAATGACCCAAAACATACAGCCAGGGCCTGACAGGAGGGTAAGGGAGCACTATGAGCCCCACGTTACTATTCTCTTTGGAGCCCCCAAAGGTGTCCCAGGTCTGTTATCCTATAGTGTATACTAAAAAAATTATAAAATCTTGCTGTGCACCGCTAAAGTATTCAGGTTTGGCTTGAAGAAAAAGTGGCAACCCTACATATCACCCTCACTTCTGCCCACTCAATATT
Source organism: Rana temporaria (assembly GCF_905171775.1). NCBI lineage: Eukaryota > Metazoa > Chordata > Amphibia > Anura > Ranidae > Rana > Rana temporaria. Next base: position 12,482,108 of record NC_053490.1, read on the forward strand.
ACTGCACTTATTTTCTCCTGCTCCTTCTGAGTCCACATGATGCTACCACTTCCCCAAATCACTGGGGCTTTTGCCCTTGTATAAATTCCACTCCCACCTCACCTTTTCACCCTCCTACTATTCCCAATTTCTGGGGATAGGAAGCAGGAGAAATAAAATGAGAGAGTAAGTGTTGTGCCTGCTGCCAGAATAGGAAGACTGATGAATCTGGGGGTGAGCGTTAGATGGTGAAGGGCCAGGGTTTGGCCACAAGCCAGCCCACTCCCTCTAATATGCCTTTTGGAACACCCGCTCAGCAGGCCCGGACTGGCCTACCGGGATCCCGGGATATATCCCGTAGGCTGTCTGTCCTTGGGTCGGTTTTGAGCTACGCTGTGGCTGCAGCATAGCTCAAAGCGCAGTCAGACTGTGTCACGGAGCTCAGTGTGACTGTGAAGTGTAGAAATGTTCGGGGCCGGGCGCGCTGTGAGAAAAGTCCTGCCCTCCTCCTAAACCAGCTTGTGTGATAGACAGAAAACCACGTCTATCACACGAGCTGGTCTAGGAGGAGGGCAGGACTTTTCTCACAGCGCGCCCGGCCCCAAACTTATCCGACTGAGCTCTGTGACACAGCGGGAGGAGATGCCCGCTGTATGTAATTTCACTGCACTGACTGTGACTGGTGAGGTGGCAATGTTTTGGCAGGTAAGGCGGCAATGATGGGCATTGTGAGGTGGCAATACTGGGCATGGTGAGGCAGAAATACTGGGCATGGTGAGGCAGCAATACTGGGCATGTGAGGCAGCAATACTGGGCATGGTGAGGCAGCAATACTGGCATGGTGAGGCGGCAATACTGGACAAGGGTGAGGAAACAATGCTGGGCATCGTGAGATGGCAATACTGGGCTTGGTGAGGCAGCAGTGCTGGTCATGGTGAGGTGGCAATGTTTGGCAGGTAAGGCAGCAATGTTGGGCACGGTGAGGTGGCAATGCTGTCCTCTCCCATGGTGGCCTCCACTGGACTGCCAGATCCAATGGATGAAAAGAAGGAGTAGTTGGACCTTTTCCTTTCTACAACTCACTTTCTGCTCCTTTGAAGTGCACTGTGTTAACCCTTTTTGCTCCTGTTTGTCTGAGGATTCAGTCATTTATTGGCCTCCTGGACCAGTGTTATGCTTTCTTGATGAATTCTCTGCATGGCTACCCTACTTTCTCTCCTCTAAAGTACCCACCATCATCCTCTGTGACTTTACCTTTCCAGCAGTCGTGGTTGGTGCTCCAGTTTTTGGGGAGGGGCGAGAGAACAGGTCGCGGGCAGCGCTTCCTCCTCTTCGGCTTCACGGCGGCTTCCCCTGCGTCTCCTCCTTCTCCTCGGCGGCCAATATGATTGCTTCTCCTCTCGGCCAATCGGGTCTCAGGGCCACTTCCTGATTGGCCAGGAGGAGAACGAGGAAGACAATAGCGAATATTAATTCACTATTGTCACACAACTGGGTGAGCTCAGGGCGCAGCGCTCTGCGTCCCAAGCGCACACCCTTTTTCTAAGCCAATTAGAACCTCTGGGGTAGATTCAGGTAGGGCTGCGCACTCTTACGGAGGCGCAGCGTTCCGTTTTTACGCTATGCCTCCGTAAATTACTTGCGCTACGCTTGATTCACGAAGCAGTAGCTCCGTAAAAGTGGCCGGCGTAAGCGCGCGTAATTTAAATGATCCTGTAGAGGGCGTGGATCATTTAAATTAGGCGCGTTCCCGCGCCGAACGTACTGCGCATGCTCCGTCGGGAAACTTTCCCGACGTGCATTGCAAGGACGTCATTTGCTTTAACGTGAACGTAAATGGCGTCCAGCGCCATTCATGATTCACTTACGCAAACAACGTAGCAACTTAGCATTGGCTGCTCCTGCTAATAGCATGGGCAGCCTTACGCAGAAAACCGACGAACGCAAACGGCGTAAAATGCGAACGCCGAGCGCGCGTACGGTTGTGAATCGGCGTGAGTATGCAATTTACATACTCTACGCTGACCACTACGGGTACGCCACCTAGCGGCCAGCGTAAGAATGCAGCCTAAGATACGACGGCATAAGAGCCTTATGCCAGTCATATCTTAGGCTGCAGTCGGCGTATCGAGCTTTCTGAATCAGGAGCAGTCGATACGCCGGCGCAACTAAGCAATTACGCTGCGTATCTATGGATACGCAGACGCAATTGCTTACTGAATCTACCCCTCTGTCTTTAATCATGTGCGTAAAAAAAAAACATGCGTCCTGCACCCTGCATGTAGATTAGGAGCGGGATGCATGGAATAGGGGGATGGGGACCCTTGCGCCCCTTATGAACGGGCCGCTACTGCGGTCCAGTCTATGTTAAAACCTCAGCCACCTCTATAAACTACATAACCTGACTTCCTCTCCTTCATCTGACATACCAGGTCCAACACCACACTCAATACTTTCCTTCTTTGACCCTATTACCACTGAGGAAGTTGCCAAATTCCTTTATGAGGTCCACCTTACCACTTGTCCCCTGGACCCTGTCCCCTCACAACTAATGCAGCTCCCTTCCTGCTAAATCCTACACTCTTTAACCACTTCATTACCGGGCACTTAAACCCCCTTCGTGCCCCAGACCAATTTTCAGCTTTGAATGACAATTGCGCGGTCATACAACACTGTACCCAAATTATATTTTAATAATTTTTTCCCCACAAATAGAGCTTTCTTTTGGTGGTATTTGATCACCTCTGCGGTTTTTAGTTTTTGCGCTATAAACAAAAATAGAGTGACAATTTTGAAAAAAAACACGAATATTTTTTACTTTTTGCTATAATAAATATCCCCCAAAAATATATAAAAAAACATTTTTTTCCCCTCAGTTTAGGCCGATACGTATTCGTCTACATATTTTTAGTAAAAAAAAATCGCAATAAGCGTTTATCGATTGGTTTGCGCAAAAGTTATAGCGTTTACAAAATAGGGGATAGTTTTATGCCATTTTTATTAATATTTTTTTTTACTAGTAATGGCTGCGATCCGCGATTTTTTTTCTGGTACTGCGACATTATGGCGGACACTTTTGACACATTTTTGGGACCATTGGCATTTTTATAGCGATCAGTGCTATAAAAATGCATTGGATTACTATAAAAAAAATGCCACTGGCAGTGAAGGGGTTAACACTAGGGGTTAAAGGGACACTAAAGGCAGATTTTTTTTTTTTTTTAAATAACAAACATGTTATACTTACCTCCGCTGTGCAGTTCGTTTTGCACAGAGTGACCCGGATCCGTGTCTTCTGGGGTCCCTCGGCGGCTGTCTCGGCTCCTCCTCACAAAAGCTTTCCACGTTCATGCAAGCTCCCTCGCATGGTGGAAAGCTTTTGCGAGCGCGCTCCCTTGATACATCGGCAGCCATATCTGCCGACTGTATCACTCGGCCCCGCCCCCCGCGTCATCCGCTGGGATTGACAGCAGCGCCAGCCAATGGCTGCGCTGCTATCAATCCGCCCAGCCCAGCCTAGCCAATCAACGGCCAGGCTGGGAACCAAACAAGAGGACAAGCACGCGCCCGGGACTTTTAAACGGTGAGGTAAGTAAAACGGGGGCTCGGGGGGGGCGGTGCTGTCAGATGTTTTTTTACCTTAATGCATAGGATGCATTAAGGTAAAAAAACTTTTACCTTTACAACCCCTTTAACCTCTTCCATACAGGGCTTTTATACCTACCTCCATACCGGGCCTTCTGGCACTTCTCTCCTAGATGTACAAATCATAATTTTTTTGCTAGAAAATTACGCAGAACCCCAAACATTATATATGTTTTTTTAGCAGACACCCTAGGGAATAAAAAGTTAGCCCAATTTTTTTGTAAAATATGAAAGATTAGGTTACACCGAGTAAATAGATACCTAACATGTCACGCTTTAAAATTGCGCACACTCATGGAATGGCGCCAAACTTCGGTACTTAAAAATCTCCATAGGCAAGGCTTTGAAATTTTTTACAGGTTACCAGTTTAGATTTACAGAGTAGGTCTAGTGCTAGAATTGTCACTGCCACTCTAACGCACGTGGCGATACCTCACATATGTGGTTTAAACAGCGTTTACATATGTCGGCGGGACTTGCGTGTGCGTTCGCTTCTGCGCGCGAGCTACCGGGGACAGGGGCGTTTTAATTTTTTTTAATTATTATTATTTATTTATTTTACATATTTATTTATTTTTTTACACTTTTTTTTTTTTTTTTTTTTTTTTATTACTTTTATTCCTATTACAAGGAATGTAAACATCCCTTGTAATAGGAATGTGTTTGACAGGTCCTCTTTATGGAGAGATGCGGGGGAGTCAATAAGACCCCACATCTCTCCTTCAGGCTGGAAACCATGAGATCGGTGAAAAAAAAAAAATTCACTGATCTCATGAATAATGTGGCTTACAGCCGCAATCGCGGCTTTGTTTACTTACGGGACCCAGGCGTGACGTCATCACACTGCGCCCGGGTCCTCCGACGGTCATAGAGATGACTGGTGACCATCTGGTCACCAGTCATCTCTATGCTTCCTGCCAGCGCCGGACGATTCTTTCTCCGGGCCCCCGATGGCACGGGAGAGCCTGGAGAAGCACCGGTTGGTGGTGGGAGGGGGGGGGGGGTCCCCTCTCGCCGCCTGTAAGAACGATCTAGCGGCGGAACTGCCGCTATGATCGTTCTTACGTTGTGTAGAATCGCCGGCACAAGAGATAGATATCTGGATGATGCCTCTCGCTGCAGGCATCATTCAGATATCTCCCTTCAAAGTACAGGACGTCATATGACGTCCACTCTGGATGGTAGAGACACTTTGTGGACGTCATATGACGGTGGCTGGTATGGAAGTGGTTAAGTATGTTCCCTGGGTGTGTTCTAACTGAAGGGGGGGTGAGACTGACATGGGGAAATGACAAATCGCTGTTCATACATTGTATGAACAGACGATAGGTCATTTCCCCCCTGACTGTAACGAGTGATCGCGGGTGCCCGGTGGTGATCGCGACCGCCCGGTACGCGCGGGGAGTCAGGAGCGAGCGGGGGGAGCGCGCCTCTGGCGGCGGGGAGGCGCCCCTAGTGTCCGTAGAGCTACGGGCTCTCGCGCAGGGGAGCCGACCTGCCGCCGTAGAACTGCGGCGGCTGGTCGGCAACCAGTTAATGTTGACATTGTGATATCTCAGCACCGCTACAATCCCATCATCCTCCTTTTCCATATCCATAACTACCGGGGATGAGGTGCATTTTATGGTTTTGAAACTACTCGGATCTTTCAATCTATTCAAGCTATTATCTATTGTACCACCTCCCTTTAGATTGTCAGCTTTAGGAGCAGCTCCCTTCTTTTCCATCTGTAATGAACTGCATTATAATGGTACTGTCCCCCTTTATATTGTAAAGGGCTGTGCTAACTGTTGCTTGAATAATAATAATAATAATATTAATAATAATAATAAACGTTTTAAATATAAATGCTTCAAAAAAACACTTCACTCCCATATCTTAGCCATACATCAAAGTTGGCAATTTTTACTGGAAGACCAGCTTTCTCATCCCCAGGGTTCCCAGATTGCGAGAAGCCATGTGGGGGACACAGCAAATATGGGGAAGAAGGTGCTCTGGTCAGATGAGACCAACATTTCCTGTAATGGCTGGGGAGTAGGAAGAGCTGGAATCTAGCCCCCAGCTTAAGGTTAAAGCAGAGCTCCACCAGGAAAAAAAAAAATTCTAAAATGCTGCAGAAAAAAAAATGTTTTTTTTTTTATCCCTTTCACGCCGACGGAACGCATATATGCGTCCTCGGCTTTCAGGGGTTATACCGGGATGATGCCGCAGGCGATCGGCTATCCAAACATAACAACCGATGCGGCTAAAAGCTGCTCGGTTGTTATGCCGGAGGAGCGGGAGGGGACATCCCCCCCTCCCACCGCCTCTCGCCGCTCTGACCGGGGGTCCGGTCCCACCGGAAGACCCGATCCTCGATCTGCCGCCTTCTGTTTCCAGGTTGGAGACTGACACTAATCCGTAAGCGGCTTTGATTCAGTCTCCGCATTGAAAACACGGAAGCGACGTCATGACGTCACTTCCGGGTTTCTCGGCTGCCAATGGCGCCGGATTTAAAAAAGTACACAGTATTCAGAATCGCCGTTTTCGGTGCAAAGGAGGGCTCAGGGGTCTTTTAGACCCCCGATCCCTCCATAAAGAGTACCTGTCACCACCTATTACTGTCACAAGGGATGTTTACATTCCTTGTGACAGCAATAAAAGTGATAAAAAAAAAACACAATTTAATATTATAAAAACATAAAAAAATAAGAAAAAAAAATAAAAATTTAAAGCGCCCCCCTTCCCCGCGAGCTTGCGCAACAAAGAAAACGCATACGGAAGTCGCGCCCGCATATGAAACCGGTGTTTCAATCACACATGTGAGGTATCGCCGCAATCGCCAGAGCGAGAGCAATAATTCTATCACTAGACCTACTCTGTAACTCTAACCTGGTAACCGTAAAAAAAGTTTAAAATGTCGCCTATGGAGATTTTTAGGTACCGTAGTTTGTCGCAATTCCACGAGTGCGTGCAATTATAAAGTGTGACATGCTTGGTATCTATTTACTCGGCGTAACATCATCTTTCACATTATGCAAAAAAATTGGGCTAATTTTACTTTTTCATTTTTTTAAAATTCATGAAAGTACATTTTTCCCAAAAAGTTGTGTTTAAATCACCGCCGCACAAATACCGACATAAAATATTGCAAAAATCGCCATTTTATTCTCTAGATTCTCTGCTAAAATATATATATATATATATATAATGTTTGGGGGTTCTAAGTAATTTTCTAGCCAAAAATATGGATTTTAACTCGTAAACACCAAATGTCATAAATAGGCTTAGGCATGAAAGGGTTATACATACCTGAAGTGCCTGTTGCTAGGCAGATCCTCCTAATGTGCCACTTCCTGATCCGCGGTCCGTCTTCTTTCTTCTGCTCCTCGGCTGTGGAATGGGGGAGTGGTGTCTTCTGGGACCTTGTGTGTGTCCCAGGAGACATCATCCATTCACGTCGCGCCGCGCGACTCACGTCGTGAAAAACGGGCGCTTGTAGGCTTTAAGACGTGAAAAAAAACGTGCATGCTCAGAAGCAAGCTATGAGACGGGAGCGCTCGTTCTGGTAAAACTAGCGTTTGTAATGGAGATAGCACATTTGTCACGCTGTAACAGACTGAAAAGCACGAAGACTGAAAAACGCGAATCGTCTCTCACCAAACTTTTACTAACACGAAATCAGCAAAAGCAGCCCAAACGGTGGCGCCATCCGAATGGAACCTCCCCCTTTGTAGTGCTGTCGTACGTGTTGTACGTCACCGCGCTTTGCTAGAGCTTTTTTTTTCACGATCATGTGTAGGCAAGGCAGGCTTGACAAGAATCACGTTGAAAAAAACGTCGTTTTTTTCTAGGACATTAAAAATGGTCGTGTGTACGCGGCTTTATAGTGAGATTGGACAGAATGTGGTGCCGGACTCAGAATCAGGAAAGATGATTTTTGGACGGAACAGCTAAGAGACTCCAAGCCAGAGAAAATGTTAACATGATTGATGGCGAATCTGTTGATCCTAATGTTAGGGGTGCCTTTTCCCTACATGGCTCTAAAAAATAACTTGCTGGCCCAGATTCAGAGAGCAATTGCGCCTGCGTAACCATAGTTACGCAGCGCAATTGCTTACTTGCCCGGGCGTAACGAGTGTTCTGTATTCAGAAAGCTTGTTACACTGACTGCAGCCTAAGATATGCGCGGCATAAGGCTCTTATGCCCGCATATCTTAGGCTGCATTCTTGCGATGCCCGCTAGGGGGCATTCCGGTAGTGGCCAGCGTATAGTATGCAAATTGCATACTAACGCCGATTCACTACGGTACGCGAGCCCTGCGTACGCAATTTACGTCGTTTGCGTACGCCGTGTTTAACGTAAGGCTGCCCCTTCTAATAGCAGGGGCAGCCAGTGCTAAAGTATACCCGTCGTTCCCGCGCCGTGAAATTTGAAATTTACGTTGTTTGCGTAAGTGAATCGTGAATGGCGCTGGACGCCATTCACGTTCACTTTGAAGCAAATGACGTCCTTGCGACGTCATTTGCCGCAATGCACGTCGGGAAAGTTTCCCGACGGAGCATGCGCACTACGCTCGGCGCGGGAACGCGCCTAATTTAAATGATACAAATGATTCATTTAAATTGCGCGCGCTTACGCCGGGCATTTTTCCGGAGCGCCAGCGCAATTTACGGAGCTACTGCTCCGTGAATCGCGTGTAGCGCAGAAAATTTGCGGGGGCGCAGGGCAAAAACGGTGCCCTGCGCCTACGTAAAAATATAGCAAGGCTACCTGAATCTGGGCCTCTGTGTCAAATGGTAAAGCAAGGGCTGAATCTGGGCCTCTGTGTCAGAAGCGATTCAGTTCGCATGTGCCGCGCTATATAAATTTTTCATTCATTCATTCATTCAAGGGGAGGAGGAGGTAAAGCAACTAGTGGTTCCCAAACCCTATCGTCCGATGGGGTTAGATTTTGCCCATGGTCATACAATGGGTGGACACCTGGGTATAGAGAAAACTAAGGAGAGAATAACCCAGAGATTCATTTCCCTGGGTTATATGCAAATGTCAAAGAATATGGGGCCAGATTCACCAAAGAGATACGACGGCGTTTCTCCTGATACGCCGTCGTATCTCTGTTTTTATCTATGCGACTGATTCATAGAACCAGTTACGCATAGATATCCCTAAGATCCGACAGGTGTAATTGTTTTACACTGTCGGATCTTAGGATGCAGTACCGTGGCCGCCGCTGGGTGGAGTAAACCAGCGTCGGGTATGCAAATTAGGAGTTACGGCGGATCCCCGACGGATTTTCGCGTTCGCTACGTCGCCGCTAGTCTAGTTTCCCGTCGCAAAGTTTAGTCGTCGTTTTAGGTGCCCTAACTTTAGTCAGCAAACGTATTATTTGCGTAACACGTCCGGGAATACGGAAGTACGCTACGCGCGTCGCCGTTCGAAAAAATGACGTCACGGCGCGCAAAGCACGACGGGATTTGCGAAACGGAGCATGCGCAGTAGGTCCGGCGCGGGAGCGCGCCTAATTTAAATGGCACACGCCCATTTGAATTGGCCCGCCTTGCGCCGGAGGACGCCGGCGTAATTTTCATCGCAAGTGCTCTGTGAATCAGGCACTTGCGATGAAAACTTGCGGCGGTGTAACGTATCTACGATACGTTACGCCGCCGCAGTTCTATGTGAATCTGGCCCATTGTGAGTCATGCCCAGAGTGTCAATATTCTGCGCCATCACCCCATTTTTGCAGTCCGCTGGTACCGTTACTGATCATTGAAGTGCCTTTTGAAAGAATTGGCATGGATGGACAATGTGCCTGGCTGCTGAGTTAATCTCCCCATCCTTGATGGGCATTGATAGGCAGCACTAATGGGCATTGATAAGCAGCATTGATGGACATTGATAGGCAGCACTGGGCACTGACTGGCAGCACTAATGGGCACTGATTGGTATTGATGGCACTGATTGGCAGAACTGATTAATACTGATTGGAAGCACTAATGGGAACGAATAGGTGGCAATGATTGACACTGATAGGCAGCACTAATTGGCAGCCCTGATGGGCGCAAATTGGCAGCACTGATCTGCACTGATAGGCAGCAATGATTGGCACTTATAGGAGGCACTGATATGGGGCACTGATGGGCACTGATTGGCAGCACTGATTTGCAAAACTGATGGCCATTGATTGGCGGCACTGATTGGCATACTGATGTGTATTATATGTGACGTTACGTATCATAGAGCCCGGTATTTGTGGTAATATTGAAGTTTATTGAGATTTCTATAGATTAGAGGTTCCACCATTATTGTTAAGTTATTGATGCACTGATGGGCTCTGATGGGCACTGATTGGCAGCACTGATGGGCACTGACAGGGGAGAGGGGGAATTTCAAATTCAGAAGATAGTGAAGCTTGTAAGAGCCTCTGATGCCTAGTACACGCGACCGGGATTCCCGGCGGGAAAAGGTATGTCGGAAATCCCGAGCAGAAAACCGAGAACCTACTCTCTACTTTTCCCCCGTACAGATGATCGGTTTTCCTGTCGGGAAAACTCAGATGAGGCCCCGTACACACGTCGGAGGAACTCGACGTGCCAAACACATCGAGTTCCTCGTCGAGTTCAGTGTGGAAGCCACCGAGATCTTGGCGGGCCGACTTTCCTCATTGAACAACGAGGAAATGTAGATGTAGAGAACATGTAAAGTGTACACACGACCGAGTTTCTCGGCAGAATACGGCTCCGACCTAGTTTCTGGCTGAATTCTGCCGAGAAACTCGGTCGTGTGTACGGGGCCTGAGCTGAGCTTTGACTCTGGAATCCTGACCATGTTTATGCTCCATCTGAGTTTTTCCCCACAGGAAAACTGCCAAAAATGTCAGTTTTCTGCTACACACGGCCGGGTTTTCTGATGGGAATAAGTCAGTTTGGAATCCCAGTGGGAAAAAGGAGAGCTGGTTCTCTTTTTTTTTTTTGGCCGGCAGGTTTGGCAGTTTTCCCGTCGCAAAAACTGCGAGGGAGCATACACACGGCCGGGATTCCCAGCCATTAGGCTCTCCTCGCAGTTTTCATGTTGGAAAACCTGGTCGCACGTGCATGGGAATGTGCGTGTGTGCTCGTGTTAGGGCCAGACGGGCAATTTAAACTTGCGTCTTAGACACAAACTTTGCTGTCTGCTCTACAGCGTTCCGTGCCTTTACCTTATCTGAGACCTGTACCTGTGGCCTACCTCTGACCATCCCAGCTATCTTCCTGCACCTGACCCTCGGCCTGTTTTGACTACTCTTCTGCCTGTTCCTCTGATCCTCTGCTGCCCGCCTGATACCAGACCTGGCCTGCCTGACCTTTCTTAGTGTGCATCCTGCTTGTTCCTGGTTCCGATCCTCTGCTCCAGTTCCAGCCTGCTAAACCTGTCAGCTGTTCCAGTCTGTTTCTGGTTCGGTCCACTGCTCCAGTTCCAGCCTGTTGGCCTGTCAGCTGTTCCAGTCTGTTCCTGGTTCCGGTTCACTGCTCCAGTTCCAGCCTGCTAGCCTGTCAGCTGTTCCAGTCTGTTCATGGTTCCGGTCCACTGCTCCAGTTCCAGCCTGCTAGCCTGTCAGCTGTTCCAGTCTGTTCCTAGTTCCGGTTCACTGCTCCAGTTCCAGCCTGCTAGCCTGTCAGCTGTTCCAGTCTGTTCCTGATTCCGGTCCTCTACTCCAGTTCCAGCCTGCTAGCCTGTCAGCTGTTCCAGTCTGTTCCTGGTTCCGGTCCACTGCTCCAGTTCCAGCCTGCTAAACCTGTCAGCTGTTCCAGTCTGTTCCTGGTTCGGTCCACTGCTCTAGTTCCAGCCTGCTAAACATGTCAGCTGTTCCAGTCTGTTCCTGGTTCCAGTCCACTGCTCCAGTTCCAGCCTGCTAATCCTGTCAGCTGTTCCAGTCTGTTCCTGGTTCCGGTCCTCTGCTCCAGTTCCAGCCTGCTAGCCTGTCAGCTGTTCCAGTCTGTTCCTGGTTCCGGTCCACTGCTCCAGTTCCAGCCTGCTAGCCTGTCAGCTGTTCCAGTCTGTTCCTGGTTCCGGTCCTCTGCTCCAGTTCCAGCCCGCTAGCCTGTCAGCTGTTCCAGTCTGTTCCTGGTTCCAGTCCACTGCTCCAGTTCCAGCCTGCTAATCCTGTCAGCTGTTCCAGTCTGTTTCTGGTCTTGGTCCACTGCTCCAGTTAAAGCCTGCTAAACCTGTCAGCTGTTCCAGTCTGTTCCTGGTTCCGGTCCACTGCTCCAGTTCCAGCCTGCTAGCCTGTCAGCTGTTCCAGTCTGCTCCTGGTTCCGGTCCACTGCTCCAGTTCCAGCCTGCTAGCCTGTCAGCTGTTCCAGTCTGTTCCTGGTTCCGGTCCACTGCTCCAGTTCCAGCCTGCTAGCCTGTCAGCTGTTCCAGTCTGTTCCTGGTTCCGGTCCTCTGCTCCAGTTCCAGCCTGCTAGCCTGTCAGCTGTTCCAGTCTGTTCCTGGTTCCGGTCCTCTGTTCCAGCCTGCTAGCCTGTCAGCTGTTCCAGTCTGCTCCTGGTTCCGGTCCACTGCTCCAGTTCCAGCCTGCTAGCCTGTCAGCTGTTCCAGTCTGTTCCTGGTTCCGGTCCACTGCTCCAGTTCCAGCCTGCTAGCCTGTCAGCTGTTCCAGTCTGTTCCTGGTTCCGGTCCTCTGCTCCAGTTCCAGCCTGCTAAACCTGTCAGCTGTTCCAGTCTGTTCCTGGTTCCGGTCCACTGCTCCAGTTCCAGCCTGCTAGCCTGTCAGCTGTTCCAGTCTGCTCCTGGTTCCGGTCCACTGCTCCAGTTCCAGCCTGCTAGCCTGTCAGCTGTTCCAGTCTGTTCCTGGTTCCGGTCCACTGCTCCAGTTCCAGCCTGCTAGCCTGTCAGCTGTTCCAGTCTGTTCCTGGTTCCGGTCCTCTGCTCCAGTTCCAGCCTGCTAGCCTGTCAGCTGTTCCAGTCTGTTCCTGGTTCCGGTCCTCTGTTCCAGCCTGCTAGCCTGTCAGCTGTTCCAGTCTGCTCCTGGTTCCGGTCCACTGCTCCAGTTCCAGCCTGCTAGCCTGTCAGCTGTTCCAGTCTGTTCCTGGTTCCGGTCCACTGCTCCAGTTCCAGCCTGCTAGCCTGTCAGCTGTTCCAGTCTGTTCCTGGTTCCGGTCCTCTGCTCCAGTTCCAGCCTGCTAAACCTGTCAGCTGTTCCAGTCTGTTCCTGGTTCCGGTCCACTGCTCCAGTTCCAGCCTGCTAGCCTGTCAGCTGTTCCAGTCTGCTCCTGGTTCCGGTCCACTGCTCCAGTTCCAGCCTGCTAGCCTGTCAGCTGTTCCAGTCTGTTCCTGGTTCCGGTCCACTGCTCCAGTTCCAGCCTGCTAGCCTGTCAGCTGTTCCAGTCTGTTCCTGGTTCCGGTCCTCTGCTCCAGTTCCAGCCTGCTAGCCTGTCAGCTGTTCCAGTCTGTTCCTGGTTCCGGTCCTCTGTTCCAGCCTGCTAGCCTGTCAGCTGTTCCAGTCTGCTCCTGGTTCCGGTCCACTGCTCCAGTTCCAGCCTGCTAGCCTGTCAGCTGTTCCAGTCTGTTCCTGGTTCCGGTCCACTGCTCCAGTTCCAGCCTGCTAGCCTGTCAGCTGTTCCAGTCTGTTCCTGGTTCCGGTCCTCTGCTCCAGTTCCAGCCTGCCCTGCTAAACCTGTCAGCTGTTCCAGTCTGTTCCTGATTCCGGTCCACTGCTCCAGTTCCAGCCTGCTAGCCTGTCAGCTGTTCCAGTCTGCTCCTGGTTCCGGTCCACTGCTCCAGTTCCAGCCTGCTAGCCTGTCAGCTGTTCCAGTCTGTTCCTGGTTCCGGTCCACTGCTCCAGTTCCAGCCTGCTAGCCTGTCAGCTGTTCCAGTCTGTTCCTGGTTCCGGTCCTCTGCTCCAGTTCCAGCCTGCTAAACCTGTCAGCTGTTCCAGTCTGTTCCTGATTCCGGTCCACTGCTCCAGTTCCAGCCTGCTAGCCTGTCAGCTGTTCAGTCTGCTCCTGGTTCCGGTCCACTGCTCCAGTTCCAGCCTGCTAGCCTGTCAGCTGTTCCAGTCTGTTCCTGGTTCCGGTCCACTGCTCCAGTTCCAGCCTGCTAGCCTGTCAGCGTTCCAGTCTGTTCCTGGTTCCGGTCCTCTGCTCCAGTTCCAGCCTGCTAGCCTGTCAGCTGTTCCAGTCTGTTCCTGGTTCCGGTCCTCTGTTCCAGCCTGCTAGCCTGTCAGCTGTTCCAGTCTGCTCCTGGTTCCGGTCCACTGCTCCAGTTCCAGCCTGCTAGCCTGTCAGCTGTTCCAGTCTGTTCCTGGTTCCGGTCCACTGCTCCAGTTCCAAGCCTGCTAGCCTGTCAGCTGTTCCAGTCTGTTCCTGGTTCCGGTCCTCTGCTCCAGTTCCAGCCTGCTAAACCTGTCAGCTGTTCCAGTCTGTTCCTGATTCCGGTCCACTGCTCCAGTTCCAGCCTGCTAGCCTGTCAGCTGTTCCAGTCTGCCTCTGGTTCCGGTCCACTGCTCCAGTTCCAGCCTGCTAGCCTGTCAGCTGTTCCAGTCTGTTCCTGGTTCCGGTCCACTGCTCCAGTTCCAGCCTGCTAGCCTGTCAGCTGTTCCAGTCTGTTCCTGGTTCCGGTCCTCTGCTCAGTTCCAGCCTGCTAAGCCTGTCAGCTGTTCCAGTCTGTTCCTGATTCCGGTCCACTGCTCCAGTTCCAGCCTGCTAGCCTGTCAGCTGTTCCAGTCTGCTCCTGGTTCCGGTCCACTGCTCCAGTTCCAGCCTGCTAGCCTGTCAGCTGTTCCAGTCTGTTCCTGGTTCCGGTCCACTGCTCCAGTTCCAGCCTGCTAGCCTGTCAGCTGTTCCAGTCTGCTCCTGGTTCCGGTCCACTGCTCCAGTTCCAGCCTGCTAGCCTGTCAGCTGTTCCAGTCTGTTCCTGGTTCCGTCCACTGCTCCAGTTCCAGCCTGCTAGCCTGTTAGCTGTTCCAGTCTGTTCCTGGTTCCGGTCCTCTGCTCCAGTTCCAGCCTGCTAGCCTGTCAGCTGTTCCAGTCTGTTCCTGGTTCCGGTCCTCTGTTCCAGCCTGCTAGCCTGTCAGCTGTTCCAGTCTGTTCCTGATTCCGGTCCTCTACTCCAGTTTCAGTTCACTTACCTGTGAGCCGTCTTGATCCTGTCTGCTCCGGGTACATCTAGTCAATATTCCAATCGCACACACGAACCTGGACTTTGAAAAGTGGCTCGTGGAAAAAAGGTGGGTGCTGAAACGATCCCCAGCTGGGCACTGGAACCATCAAACAGTTAAAAAATATTCGCCAGCACACCATGGATCGCAGATAGCGTCCAAAATTTTTTTTATACAAAGAAGGCATTACAAAAAGTGCAACGTTTCGAGGCCACGCAGGACCTCTTCGTCAGGCAATTAATCCCATTACTTGCCTGACGAAGAGGTCCTGCGTGGCCTCAAAACGTTGCACTTTTTGTAATGCCTTCTTTGTATTAAAACATTTTTGGAAGCTATCTGCGATCCATGGTGTGCTGGTGAATATTTGTTAACTGCTCCGGGTACGTGCCTGCTGTTCCAGTTCCTGTTCCCTGTCTCCAGCAAGGAATTCTTGGGCTTCTGGACTGATCCCCTCCGCTGTCGATCCTACCAGGTGCTCGTACCACTCCTCACTCCTATGCCTCCTGTTACCCTACCATGGGCCACCAGTGGGAGCCGTAAGAGAGGCCTTCCTCTGCAATTTGGGCTCAACCACTAGGTACATGACAATCTCACTACCCTCAGTGCCAAAGATAGTTTTCAATATTTCTGTTTTTGATACTTTTTTTCACATTATTTACATTTGGAATCACTTGGCAACATAAGATTCATATTTTCAGCGCTACACTTATTGTATCAATTAGCCAATATTAATTGGCTAAAGTCACACAACTGGGTTGGGCTCAGGGCACAGTGCTCTGCATCCTGAGCCAACCCTTTTTTGAAGCCAATTAGAGCCTCGGGCTCTAATCATGTGCTCCACAAAATAAAAAATAAACTTTGGAATCCATGTGTCTGGCGCCCTGCATGTAGATTATGGGCCAGGGCATGGTTTAGGGGGGCAGAACCCCTGCGCCCTGCATGAACGGCCTCCACTGATTGGGGTCCTGGCTAGACATGTGCGTTCCCGTTCGTACGAATTTGTTAGTTTTCGTACATTCGTATCAATTCGAACATCCGAAAAGCTGAAAGAACCAAAATACGAAAATTACGTATTACGAA